>NC_043973.1:29053439-29255939 GCF_902148855.1 Sphaeramia orbicularis
GGAGAAAAAAAATAAGTATAAAAAAAAAAAAAAAGGTCTGTACTTTTACATCAAAGCTGTCCAATGGATGGTTTTGTACTTTGTAGAATGGAATCACCAAGTATACCCCTTTGAGCAGTGGACGTGAATGTAACGTTCACATTAGAAATGTACACATGCAAAAAAAAAAAAGGTGAAATGCTGAAAGCAGGGTGCAATCCATTCAGTCGTTGTTTCTAGAGGGCCTAACTCCGGTTCCTGCTGAACTGAGCCAGTGCGTGTTAAACATCCAACTGTTATCAGCTCAGTAGGCACAGGAGGTTGAGCCCAGGCACCTGCACCTCCCTGTGTTCACCACTAGGGGAAGCAATCCACAGAGCACAGATGGAGAAAACAGAGGATTGTCACAGTCTTTATTTTTTTTTATCTTACAGCTGCAATTTCTTATACAGACGAGGTAATAAATAAATAAATAAATAAGTAAATAAATAATGGGGCTAAAGAACCTTTATAATATATACTTTTTTGCATCAGCACATCCCAGTTACAATAGTTGTTTCCATTTTCACCCACTACAGCGGAGATACAACACATGCACAGTTTTACTTGTACCAACAGTTACACTATAACAGGGGTGTCAAACTCATTTTAGTTCAGGGGCCACATTCAGCCAAATTTGATCTCAAGTGGGCCGGACCAGTAAAATAATAACTGCGGAAAAAAAGTAAAATTATATTATGATCAGGTTTACATCTACAAAGTTTCCTTAAAAATCTGAATAACATGAATAACTTGAATTGTCATAAGAAAAAAAGGGCAATTTTAACAATATTCTGCCTCGGTTTATCAGTTTATCATTTACACATGTGCATTACAATCGCACAAAACATTTAGTGACAGGCAGAATATTGGTAAAATTGCATTTACTTTTCTTAAGACATTTCCAATTTTTTCATATTATTCAGGTTATTCACATTTTTTGTAAAAGTATAGTTTGGTAATGTAAATATTTTCATGTGATTTCTTTTTTTTTCACCAAAAAAACAAGAGAAAATTAGTTGTTATTAATTATAGGTTATTATGATAATATTTTACTGGTCTGACCCACTTGAAATCTAATTGGGCTGTATGTGTCTGTACGTGGAACCTGAATTAAAATGATTTTGACACCACTGATTGTTAATATCTTCACTCTAATTTTTGCATTTCACAAATTCATCCCGAGGGCTGGATTGGACCCTTTGGCGGGTCAGATTTGGCCCCCGGACCACATGTTTGACACCTGTGCTCTATAAGAATGTTCAGTTAAACACAGTTTTGGTTTTTATCAGGACAATACAGTGCTTATGGAAAGTATTCACCCATTTGAATGTTATCTCTTATCTCTTTTATAAATGAATCACAATCAATGTCATAAAATAAATTATTATGATTATTATTACTATTACTACTACTTAGGGATGTAACGATATGAAAATTTCATATCATGGTCATTGTGACTAAAATTATCACGGTTATCATTATTATTGTGGTATTATTGAAATTGTGCTCAAAATGTTCAAAAAGTACTTATACACACACTGAAATAATTTAACCAAGTTGTATTTTGAAAAAGCAAATTTAAAATAAATAAATAAATAAATAAATAAATAAAATAATTGGCACAATGCACTTTCTGTTGCAGAAACATTCAAGTATTAACCCTCAGTGGTCTGAGCCTATTTTGTCTGTTTTTCAGTCCTTTTGATTTTGCCTTTATATACTATATAAACAAATGTTTACTATACCCATGTTTGGGATCTTTTTTTTTTCAGCACAACTTCATTTATATCATCTGTCTATTATTTTTTCACTTTAACAAACTATATTAACACAAAAGGCCAGAAAACACAAAAAAATATAAAATCCGATTTGAAAAATGTATATACTTTATTGCATAAATAACACAAAGATGCTTAACGAACCTTTTCGAAGACTTTAAAAGTGAATATTGGTTCCAAATATCTGGTATATAAAATTAAAATTGTAAGAAATTAAAACTATACTCAAATATTTTACATAAAAGCAGATCTTTACATAGGCGTTTTCTCTGGAAAAGTGTGGTAATCAAACATGGTTATCATGAAAATTAGAATTTAAACAGTAATACTAACCGTCTGCAATTTTACCGCGGTTTATCATTATACCAGTAATCGTTACATCCTTACTACTACTACTACTACTACTACTACTACTACTACTACTACTAATAATAATAATAATAATAATAATAATAATAATAATAATAATAATGATAACAATCAACAAATTTCTGATGTCAGTTAATATTCAGCCTCTTGAAAGTGCCAGTAAGTGATAGATTCATTTTTCAGCTCTACAATGGCCTGAAGAATACAGCGACACCTTCACAGTAACGCTTTAAAGACAATGAGGTGAAGTCGATGCCCAGCCCTCAGTCCAATAGACAATTTGTGGCTGGACTTCCCACCTGATCCCCATGTGACCTGACAGAGCAGAACAGTTTTACTAAGAAGAATGTAGTAAAACTGCAGTGTCCAGATATGCAAACCTGAACAATACTAAATACTGACTTGAAATGGGTCAATCAATCTGAAATCCCTTTTTAGTCAACATATATACATATATCTTCAATTACTTGACACAATTTGTTTACAGTTTTCTTTCTTTTTTTTGTGTTGAAAAACCTGCAATATATTAACCATAGTTTATTATTTAAAAAAAATAGAAGTATTCATCCAAGAGGGAATAGTATTTAACAGCACAATATTTGTTAAATAATAATTGCATTAAAAACTAACCAAAATATGGTGATTTTTGTTCAGAAAAAGGTGATGCTGTTGAATTTGAAGAACACAATGTGCTTATGACCATTTAACATGGGCTCTTATACAGTACATAACAGTAAAATTAAAAAAAAAAAAAAAAAAGTATTAGATATTAAGTTTCAATGTAAAATTAAAATGTTAGACCTAAGTTTTTATAAACTTTCTTGTATTTGGTTTGATTTGATGTGGTTAAACTGGAGCTTTTTTTTACACAGTTTTTTCCATGAATTGGTCACAATGAAACTCAAAGTCCATAAAGGCGGTGCTGTTAGTTACCAAACTATCTGCTAATGTAATGTACTTTTAAGCAATAGGCTTACATAAAACAAACTTATTTCCATGTTGTTAGTTTATTAGTTTATTTATTTATTATTTAGTAGTTTATTTATTTAAGGTTATCTATTTAGCAAACACACTTAACACTGTTAGCCACAGTGATTGTGTAGCTAATGTTATCAACCAGATGTCAATCAAAATGTGACCTGCATTCTGTCATGAAATAATTACGAATGCTTCTTATCTTTACATTTTTGGTGGGATAGCATATAGCATGTGCATTTTTACTGTTCGTGGAACCCAAAACCAAAACATTTGATTAAGTCGTGCACTGAATGCCATATTAATCTGGTAGAGACAGAGTGAACCTCACACATACTGGCGTCTGTAGTTACAATATGAAAGACTTGTCTTGTGATGCCTTTTAGGTTATTTGTAATTAAATATGGTTATAAAGGTCTGATCACAGTCTTCTTAAGACTCACACAGGACAGTGCTACCAGCCCTGTGTGGTTAAGCAGATCATACAAAGCTCCCTCTGAGTGTTCCTTATTCTTTCCCCTGCAGTGCACACATGGATAACTGCATGTTTACTTATTACACACACACATGCGTTCAGTGCCTTCCCCTCATGACCACCCAGACAGTAAATGAGCTCAGGGTTCACAATCACATTGCTACTTGTTTTCCCGATGGGACATTTCCTGTGCTTCCTTCCTGTATGAGTAAGAGCCCCCCCCCCCCCCCCTCCTTCCCCATACTCCCTGTACTCCCCGTCCTCAGTGCCCCTTCCCCTTACTCATCTCCTCTTCGTTTAGAGTCCTCCTCTTCATCACGTCTGAGTGCCATATAACACTCCTCATGTCTTCCTCCTTCACTGTCTACACAAAAGAGACAATCACAGGAGAGAGAAAATGCATTACTGTGTTTGTTCCCGACATAACTGACTTAATTGTCATATATTAAGGGTTTGCTGAACAACGTGAAACATTCTGATTGGATAACTATGTCACTTACACAACAAACACGTCAGCTGTATGTGTATGTTTCTACTAATACTTTATAATGTGCAAATGCCTGTTTTTTCAGTACAGTTTTTTTTTTTTTTTTTTTTGTTAGTTTTTGTTTTGCTATTTTCTTGTGTGCATATCTGGAGTTATACTGCGATTGAAACATCAGTTTTCTACGGCACAGGTGTCAAACATGTGGCCTGGTGGCCCAAATCCGGCCCCCCAAAGGGTCCAGTCTGGCCCTTGGGATGAATTTGTCAAATGCAAAAATTACACTAAGAAATTAACAATCCTTTTAGTTCAGGTTCCACATTCAGAACAATTCAATCTCAGGTGGGCGGGACCAGTAAAATACTATCATAATAACATATAAATACTCACTACTCCAAATTGTTCTCTTTGTAAATGTAAATATTTTTGTGTGTTTACACTAAAACAAAGTATAATTTCACAAAAATATGTGAATAGCGTGAACAAATATGAACAACCTGAAATGTCTAAAGAGAAGTTAAGTGCGATTTTAACAATATTCTGCCTGTTACTAAATGTTTTGTGTATTTGTAGATCCACTTTGATCTGTAAGTTATAGTGTACATGCGTAAATGATAAACTGAGGCAGAATATTGTTAAAATTACACTTATTTTTTTCAGTTTTTTCATGTTATTCACATTGTCTGAAAGGATAGTTTGTAGATGTAAACCTTTTCATAATGTAATTTTACTTTTTTTCACTCTTAAACATAGAGAAAAGTTTGGAGTTGACATTATTTATATATTATTATGTTATTATTTTACTGGTTCGGCCTACTTCAGATCAAATTTAGCTGAATGTGGCCCCTGAACTAACATGAGTTTGACACCCCTGTTCTAAGGGATCTGCCCAAAGGATCAAAAAAGTTCCATCTAATCTAATCTAATCTAATCTAATCTAATCTAATCTAATCTAATCTAATCTAATCTAATCTAATCTAATCTAATCTAATCTAATCTAATTATCCCTGGTAGCAACACTTGATGATAGCAGGTTTTACAGTATTTTGCAGCAGCCTGGATTGTGTATTGACTTCTTACACCATTTGTAACAGAATTCAAAGATGGTAAAGTTTGTAAGGAGCGGAACTTAGCCACTGTGAACACAGGCTTTTACTGAACTGTTCACGGAGCGAGCTAAGTCCTGCACCTCAACCAAACTATGGACTGGACCAGTTCTCCATCTGTTATATTCTTTTACCTTCACCAAAGAGGTTATGTCTTTGCCAGCGTTGGTTGGTTTGTTTGTCTGTACGTGTGCAAGATAACTCAAAAAGTTATGGACGGATTTGGATGAAAATTTCAGGAAATGTTGATACTGGCACAAGGAACAAATAATTAAATTTTGGTGGTGATCAGGAGGGAGGGGGGGCACTCATCTGCCTTGGTGGAGGTCTGTGCTCTCCGAGTGCTTTTCTAGTTTATTAAAAATTCATCAATTTTAGGATGGCTCAGAGCAAGAGTATAATTTTTTTTGCATTTATCTGAGGTCATCATTAGGCACATCCTGAGGGGAAATATGTCTAAATTTCTCTTTTATTATTAGGTCTAAAAAGCTGACAAAATGCCAGATACCAAAATAAACCCAGTTTCATAGAAAGACCCATTTATGAAACTTAACTCAATAAAACCATTTGTATCATATTTGCTACACCAGGTTCTGAGACCTCTATCTAATCAACAAGATTAATACTTGCAGGAGATGCTTAAAGGATTCAAAGTAATGAATTAAAGCGAAAACAGGTTCAACTAAACAGACATCAGGCGACTTTCAGCTGTAGCTGGTTGGAAATCCCTGGCAATGTGATTTATATTACATCACAACCAAATCACTCTGCCAGGAATCCCTCCAGCTAAACCAAACTACTCCATATCCTGTCTGACCTGAGGAACAGGAGGAGGAGGAGGAAGAGGAGGAGGAGGAAGGTGGAGGCAGTGAAGAGATTCAATATTCATCCAGAAAACACAAGGCAGAAAAAGATGGATGGATGTTATGGTGAGAGAAGGTCACAGGTGAAGACTGAGAGGGAAAGTGAGCAGACTGCAGGTGTCTATCTGTGCACACATCAGCGCATTTTCTCCCTCATCACTATGTAATTTACGGGACACATACGCATTCACGCACAGGTTTAAATGTTAACACATGCACACTCATACACTGTGCCTGTGAAGAGAGCTGGCAGAGTTTGCTTTCATTGACGCACCTGGACAAACACAGCGGTTTTATTTATACATTTAGGCTGTTATTGATTGAAGGCACGAATGTGGGTGCGTTGGCGAGCAGGCGCAAGGCTGAATGTGAGGGGATCAATCAAGTTTGCACATGTAAGTGTTTAGAGAAGCATGGGACTACTCTGGGCTGTGTGGTAACGTGTGTGCGTCCCTATCACTCTAACTGCTGCAGTATTCCTTAACCCATAAAAATCCAATGGTATGAATTTTTCCCTCTATTTAACATTTCTCAAGTGATTTACCACCATTTTTTATATTACTGTCCTCTGTATTTTACATTTTTTCAGTGAAAATCTGTTATTTTCCTGGATTTAATTTACCGATTCAACAGAAATCAGACAAAACTGAAGAAAAAGTGACTTTTTCAGCGAAGATATCAATAACTGAATGTAAAAACAAGCATCTCCATCCACTGTCATTTATCAGACTTCATGGGTTTTACTGGTGAATCAGTGTTGTGGAAGATGACGGTGTTTCCATGTTTACAACGGAGCCTCTGAACGTCCAAATGGGTCATATCTGATGCCCATGAAAAGATTAAAACTGCATTTTACACTAATTATTTACATTTAATGATAGGATTAGTGGATCAACAGGTGTTAAACATTTTACATTAGTAGATGCTTTTATTAGATGGTGGATATTTGGGACTTTATGGGTTAAACACACATACATAATACAAGAAGCTTAGGGAAGAAAAGCAATAAATTATACACAATTACACATCAGGCCATAGGAACAAGCATTTTCCACTTTTTCCCACATTCTAGGATGTAGGAGTGGGTAAATAGTACAAACAGAGTGTACCTGTGAAAACTGTTATGTAAGAGTACAATTTGTGGGCATACGTTTGTGTGTGTGTTTGTGTAGTTAATGCTTTTAAGGTTAAATTCCACATTTTTAGTACATGTGGGAATATTTTGACTCACGAGTGGAAGAACTTATGCAAACACGTTTTTATTTTCCACTATTAGCAACTTTTGTAGACAGTATTTGACCCAATAAATATTTGATAGAACCTGTGTAGAAGTTTCTTTACAGGCTGTTGTACTTAATAATAAGCTGGTATAAAATCTAGACTTCTTTAAAGATCCAAGGAGTAAAAAGTGGTAGTTTTTATGCATAGTTTGAACTGAGTGAATATAATTTATCCTTAAAAGCTTTATTATTAATCACTTGCAACACACAGCCACATCCTGAAAGTGGACATTTCCCGTGTTTTTTTTTTTTTTGTACGACAATGTTCGTTGTTCCTGCATTTGTCACACCAAACTTCCTCTCACAACACACTCGAGTGAGTCAGTAAATGAAGCTGCAAATAAAAAAAAGAACAAGGCACACGTACAACAGAACAGTTTGTACAGTTCAGCTGCAAAAAAGGCAAAAGAGGCATCTATTATTCTGTGGGAAATTAACATACCCTTCAAAGAGCGCTTTGAAACAGAAAGAATTCATTGTCTAATTATCTTTAATACTGAGGAAAATGACAACAGTAGCCTTGTCTTTGAGGTACCAGTGGACACATGTACTGTAGGTGGAGAAAATGTGATTTGGCTACCGGGAAACGCGTTTGACCCGCTCTGCTTTGAAGAAACAGAAGTAAAGGGGTGCACGTGGCCGGCTTTTGCAAATATTTATCTCGGCGCAGTATTTTATAGAACAGGAAATACGAATGACCAATCCAGAGTAAACAGCAGCCTTCCTGTCCCTCTGACACTGATATTCTGAGTTAAATGTTTTCACTGCTGCCGGCCAGAAACTTTCTCAGTTGCAGATGCAGGTCCGTTCAATCACGCTTTAATGTGGAGCACGACGTAGGTGGTGGGTGTTTGGAAACATGATCTGTTTGAGTCTGGGGATGGCTGAGCGAACATATGCGCACGCACTTGTACACACATACAGTAATACACTTATCCTAATACACACAACTACATTTCCATTTTCTGTCTTGAGGACTATCCAAGTGCATTTAGAATACTATGGTCTTATAATTTAATATGAAAAAATATTCAATAGTGTAATAGCTTAAAATTGATTCATATGTGTTGCTTATTTTGGAGCAAACAAGTGTTAGCCATATATCAGGTCAAGATGATATTTTTCAAAGGGGATAAAATCCTGAAATAATATATTTTAAAGCTGCAATTTGTACATTTAAGTTGGAGTCTGTGGTGTGCTGGGAGCTGGTTGGTTGAAACTCAATTTCTGAACTAATAGTAACTAATGATGTAACAAACAGACTCTGGATTGAACGCACAGTAACCTAACGCCTTTGATAATTTTTGTATGGAATACGGTCCAAGTCCACTGCGCACAAAAATCAGCTTACAGGCTTTTATCATGGATGTTGACAACAAAGAAAGTCAGGGAAGGTGTTGTTTTTTTAAGGTAGTGTAGTTCTTGTTACTGCGCTTGTAAAAATAAATTATTGTCCCCAAGTTCCTCAAACAATAAATAATAATGACACAAACAATAAATTATTCAAAAGTGATGTAAAAAATAAATAAATAAATGTTTCCTCTCCTGTTTCACAGAGCAGATTTTTTTTTTTTTTTTTTTTCTCTGATTTTCATGGTTTTACTTTTTAAGACTGTTTCAACATTGGTTTTATTCCTGTTGTGCATTAAGAACACTTGGATAGCATGCTGATACAGATCATTTGACAATTAATAGTTTTAAATGAACTTCATTTATATATAATATATATGTGAGGGTTCCTACATAGCAGGGGTCTCAAACTCATTTTCTTTCAGGGGCCACATTCAGCCTGATTTGATCTCCAGTGGGCCAGACCAGTAAAATAATAGCATAATAATCTATAAATAATGACAACTTCAAATTTTTGTCTTTGTTTTAGTGCAAAAACCCCCATTAATTTATGAAAATACTTACTTTTATAAATTTTTCAAACAAGAAAAGATGTGAATAACCTGAAAAAACTGAAATTTCCTAAGAAAAAAAGGTGCAATTTTAACAATATTCTGCCTCAACTTATCATTTCTACATGTGCATTATGGACCAGATCTACAAAGACACTAAACACTCAGTAACAGGCAGAAAATAGTTAAAATTGTGCTTAATTTTCTTTAGACATTTCGGGTTGTTCATATTTGTTCAGGTTTTTCACATTTTATTGTTACAGGATAGTTTGTAAATGTAAATATTTTCACAATTTAATGTTATTTTTTGTACTAAAACCAAGAAAAAAAATTGAAGTTGTCCTTATTTATAGCCATAATGTAGTATTTTTTTCACATCAAACCGAGAAGAAAATATGGAGTCATTATTTTTTGTCAGTTATTCTGCTGTTATTATTTTAATGTAGATCCTATTGGTCTGTATGTGGAACTTGAACTAAAATGAGTTCCACAGCCTTGACTGGAATTTTTGCACTTTGCAAATTCATCTCGTAGGCCACATTGGAACTTTTGGTGGGCCGCATTTGGCCCCCGGGCTGCATGTTTGAGACCCCTGCTACACAGTGTCCTCCCATGCCAAACTGTGAAGACCTCTTGGCCCCCCAAAATCCACCACTGCATCTGCCAGTTGGAAATAAAATAGTAATGAATGTCATATTGTACCTTTAATGTTCCAGACTGCATCTGATTTTTACTTAGTCTTTTGTTTCAGACTTTCTTTCCCTCTTTCCCATTCATCTGGATTCACAGCTGGTTGACGATAACAGCCTCCAGCCAGTCAGTAGCCGGGCTGTCGCAGTCAGTCAGAGTAACTTAACAGCTTCATGACTGTGTCTGGGTGTCTAGCTGTCTCCATCTACACTTCCATCTCCTTCACACTCTCTGTATCTGTTGACCACCAACCTAGAATGGTATTTTTAGAATACATGGGCGCTAATGCAGTACCGCTGTATGACATTAAAGCAAAAGAGAGACAAATCTGCACAAAGGAGCTGTGGAGCCTGTAGTTCCAACTGCAGATTTTTTTTGTTTTTTTGTTTTTGGACTCTAAAATACCATAACAAGCGCTGAAAGTGACACACAGCAATTTGAGGCTGTAGTGAAAAACAAATAAATGAAAATATTTCTGATTTTTCCCACAAAGGACTGATCATGTGTCTCCAAAAAAAACACACTCACATGACAATATTAAAGTGAGTCCAACATTTCAGCATGTAGAGTTGTTCACTCCTCGCCTGTGGCTGCCTCTTGGCCATGACTGTTTGACAGCAAAATGAGCAACAATTGGCCTGGCGGAGCTCCAGACCGCCTCAGCTACTCAATAACAGCAGGAAGTACATCTATGACTAAGGCCCTCCACTCACATTGTGCACAATTTTCTGTTTTTTTGTGTCCTCTACAATTTTCTGTCCTTCATCCTTCATGCTACAATAGGTCTGAGGAACTGAGCAACTGCAGCCGAAACCCAAGGCAATGAAATGATACAGAAGTATACGAACACATAAATAAACTTAACATACGTATGTAACCTTGGCTTTGTGGCATATTTTGCCACAGATTTTTGCTTTAGGTTAATGGAGCAAGAAAAATTCTCAGTTAATGATTCATTCATTGCGCTTCACAGCTTGAAGTGAGGCGTTTCATCACATTTCTAAGCATTTTTCTCAGGGTAGCAGAAAAAAAAGAAAGAAATCCAAAGCAGCTCATTGCTTTTAAGTAGCAGCAGGTTGTGTCCCTTGTAGGTTTTCCACTTCAATTGCTGAAAAATTTGATGATTACATCAGAGCCTTAAGCTCCTCTGCAGGGCTATCTAAGCTGAAAAATAATAACAAAATCCCACTACCTGCAAGTGCTGACATGTATCTATAGAATAACAGTTAAAAAGTGTGCAAACTGCTTTCAGCTGCTATCGTTTCATCAGGTAGATAGGTATGTCTGAAAGACTAAGTCACAGGTGTCAAACATGCGGCCCGAGGGCCAAATCCAGCCCACCAAAGGTTCCAATCCGGCCTGTGGGATGAATTTGCAAAGTGCAAGTTAGGGTATCAAGCTCAAAAATAATATCATAATAATATATAAATAATGACAACACCATTTTTTTCTCTTTGATTTAGTGCAAAAAACATTAAGTAATGAAAATGTTTACATTAACAAACTATCCATTAACAATAAAATGTGAATAACCTAAAATGTCTGAAGTAAATTAAGTGCGATTTTAACAATATTCTGCCTGTTACTAAATGTTTTGTGCCTTTGTAGATTGGGTCTGTAATGCATATGTATAAATGATAAGTCGAGGCAAAATATTGATAAAATTATACTTATATTTCTTAACAAACTTCATTTTTTGCAGGTTATTCACATCCTTTTTGTTTGGATAGTTTGTAAATGTAAATATTGGCATAACTGAATGCTATTTTTTGCACTAAAACAATTTGGAGTTGTCATTATTTATTGGCTGTCATGCTATTATTGTACTGGTCAGGCCCACTCCACATTAAAATGGGCTGAATGTGGCCCCCGGAAGAAAATGAGTTTGACACCCCAGCTCTACAATGACTGGCCTCTCAGTGCATCCATGTCTGAGGCTCCAAAACATTAGCAGCTGCCACCTCAGTCTGGGAATATATTAGGCCAACACTCAGTGCACGGGTTGGTTCCAGACAAATACACAATGCTGCCAAACAGTCTGTGCACCTCCTCGGCTTACCTTTCCACTCTGTGGAGAGCTACCAGCCAGGGTGCTTCTCTTGTGATTATCCCGTGATGTTAACAGCCTCAGCTGTGCTGTATTTTGGCTAGACACTTTTTCTGGGACCAGGCCAAGGGCACACATGATTGGTTGGGGTCTGTCTGGGGCTCGCACATGGTTAGCTTATCCTAGCTTAACCTGCAGCGTTTAGTTAACTGTCATAAGAAAAGTAAAAAATACCACTACAGGAAGCCGGGGCAGATTTATCACATTACTCATCATGTTCAAAGATTTGGATCAGAAGTGAGAAAGCTGATCCGCTGTCAACATCTTTAGGTGGCGTCACTTCAGAGCTGTGAGCGGCTCAAATGGTGGCGCCACACTGTCCATGTCCATGTGGACAACAGAAGTAGGGCATTTTCATTAACCTATGGGAGGGTTTCTCTACATTACAGTTGGCTTCGTGCCTTCAGAGGAAACAGGGGACAAGAGTGGCAGGCAGGAAGAGGGGGAGAGAGGGCAGGACAAAGAGAAGCAGACAGAAACAGGGAGCAGTGGGAAGTCAGAGTGGGCAGACATGACGTAAGAGCAAACAGCGAGAACTTCGACGGGGCAAAACAGAGAAGCTTTAGAGACAGAGATTTAACTTCAGATAGCCTGCAGCTACTTTTCCACAGCTGGGTGCAAAATCCAGTCAGCGTGCAGTGTTCTCTTTTTAGCTTTTCATTAAAATTTAAAACAGAAAAACCACCAAAGAACATTGTTTGGGGTAATATTTTCTATGCTCTGCATGCCACCTAAAACAGGACATCCATAACAAATAACAAGACTTTAGCAACACAAACACTTATTGTAATCTGCAACACGGAGCATCACACAGATCTCTAAAGACATGAAACACTAGCATGCAAATCCTTGTTCACTGAAGTCGTAAAGAATACAATATATTTTGATATCCCCAAGAGTTAACACATTCTGGCTTGTAGTTGTTAACAGGGTCATCAGAGAACATTTCAAACAGCATCACAGTGGGTTAGGTATGAAACAGAAAAGACTACAGTAAGATGAGAAAATCCAAAAAGCACAGTGTGATTCGTGTGGATGCATATGTTCGGTTGTTTTTGTTTGCTTCATACCGACCCAATTTAAACACTGTTCGACCCTGATGAACTCCAAAAGCAGAAACACGTTCATCATTAAAATTGTTTGATAGACTGCAAGTGTTTCTGGAGTTTTGACCTATTTTAGTCTTGCTCCATCTCCATTTCCGTGGACCTCAGATGAGTGAAGTTGTGCCAGAAACTATTATTTCTACAAACCCAAGAGGTTTGAAATGGACTCCATTAAACATATGATGTATGATTCTTTATTTACAGTAGTACTTTGGCACCCAGCTGACCCAAATAGACAAAACAATCAGAATATTCCAGTCAAATTAACTCCTCAGCGTGTCTTTTGATCTCCATGTTTTGTAGGAAAAAGTCGTTTTTCTTCCTCATGCTTATTATTAGTTATTTAGATCAAAAGTTTAAAGGCTTGTTTTTGTAAGCAGATATTCCATCATGTTTATACTCCAATGGAACATAATGAGTTCATAATTAAATACATGTTTAACAGCCTCGCCGCCATTCATTTGAAGAATTTCATCCTCAGAACGTCCAAACACAACCTAAAATATAGTCTCAATTGTCAACATGTGTGTAAAACTAAATTTAAAAAAGCCTTAAAATAAGCCTAATTACAAGCCACAGGATGGTTTACATTTTCCTGTGAAATAAATCAACTAGAATAATACGGTTGAGGTTTGGCCACTGCAGCCAAATCACTTCTGCAGAAACTCCTTGCCCACTAAATCTCTTACAGACCCACGTCCCAGCAAATGTGGAGTCAAAAAAAGCCCTGAAGGAGCCCTTAATATTATTCACCTCACAACATGGCACCGGGGAACATATAAGTCGTTGAAGCTTTTTTATTTTAAAGTGCACTCTGTGGACTCGGAGTCTTGGATCAAGCCTGGACTAGAAGACCAAATTAATGCTTTGGGTGCATGGAACCAAACCGACCCTTTAACTAAGACCTAGAGCTATACATCATGTACAGGAATACTACAGGGCCCATTTTATAGTCACTTTATACACTGTTATTACATACACTCTTAGATTCAGTTGCTATTTTAGGTTTAACCCTATAACGCCAAATGTATCATATTTGATACATGAGTTTTGAAGCCCTCTACATGACCAGTGTGATATTGTTTTTCTTGAAAAACCTGATGTATACAATCAGATACGTGCAATACACGGATAATCCACCCCCGTCCGGGGGAAGGAAATTGTTCACCAGAGGCCTTTCCAGTGACACAACAAGACTGTCATTAATGAGGAAGGAGGCAGAACTCTGCCAGTTTTGAAAAGGAATTATCAATTTGTTAGACATGTTTGTGTAATATTATGTTTTTGTTTGTTCAAAAATAATAATATTTGAGCATTGAGACCCGATGTGTAAAATATGATACAAAACTGAAACTCATACATGGAAACTGATCTTTGAAAAAACTTTTTTTTTTAGTTATAGACCAAGAAAGGCTCCAGTCCCAAAGAACTGGAATTTTCTGTCAATGAATTAATGGTTCAGGCTTTACAGGGTTAAGTTGAAAAAAAAAAAAAAAGCCATTCAATGATTTATTGATGTGAAATATTAATAAGATTCAGATATTTTAAGATTTTACAAAAGGACATTACTGGTTTTACCTTATGTTTTCACATTTAAGGTTGTTTTTTACATGTGTTGCTCAGTTAGGTGATACGGTCTTGCACACATCTTCATGATTTCAGTAGCTTTATGTCAAGTTGTCATATGTTTGCTGTAAGTGTTGCAGTGTGTTAGCTGGTCAGATGATGAAAATAGTTCCTCCTTTTCTTGTTTGCAGTTAAAAGCTTTGACCTTTAAAAAAAAAAAAAAAAAAAAAAAAAAAATCAGACTGAAAAGCCATAAACACAAACAGCACAGTGTATGAAAAACACACACACGCGCGCACACACAAACACACACACACACACACACGCACACACATAGACACACACACACACACACATAGACAGCAGCTTCAGACACTCCGCCAAAGACAAAAAAATTAATTCTTCAGGAGATGGTGACCGTAGGCGGTCAACATGAAACAAGTATGTAGTCCACTTTGAACAAAACCCAAGATGAGACTGACCTCGAGCCAGGCAGCAGCAATCATACTTTCCCACACATAAATGAAGGTATAGGGAGTTTACGGGGCACGGAAAAATGCAATAAAAAAGCCTTTCTGTGAATGCAGCCATCTGTGGGACTTTAAAAGAACTTCCTGTAAACAAGACTTTAGGAGAACAAATCCTCTCACACTCTTCCAACACTCGACTGCTGCCTAGAATTGGCCTTTCATCTTTGTTTTCCTCCATTTTTTCCGTCTGCTGCGCGAACTCCGTGGACGTCTGACTCGACTCTCCCTCAGTTTTCATCTCTCGTCATTTCTTCTTCCCTGCATCACTGTCTTTCTCACCTGTCATTTCTTCTTCCCTTCACTTATCCTCAGAGCACCTCACTGTCTGAAATGTGTATTTTAGTAGATTTTTTTTTTTTTTCCAAATTAAAGGTTACAGCTCACAAATTTGGTTGCTTTATAAAATATGTTAAAATATTTACCTAAAAAGTGCTGATTCCTCTTAATATATAAAACAATATCTATATTTTCTCCTGCTTTCACATTTTTCATGCAGGAGTTTATACATACCACAATAAGACAAACAACCTCGTGAAATATTTGATTTAGCAGCGTTTTCCTGGTTTCTGCCGTGCTCACTAGATAACAGGCTCAATAAAATTCAATCAACAAGGCCTGGACACTGTCCTGCTGTCCCTCCGCTGATGTGTCATTTTTTATTAAATTCCCTGCCATTTTATAGAACAGCGATGGCTGATACTTTTACAGTGCGGTGAAAAAAACCAAATGAATTTAATCCAAGTATAACGTTGTTTATTTTTCAGCTTTTCTTTCTTTTTTCCTTAAAAGAAGGATTAAGCGTTCGTCATAGCCGCAAAAGAAAAGGAACATTTATTTAATTTTAGTCATTTTTAGGTTGTTTAGTAATCCGGACACTCACCGTCTGTAGCACGATACACTAAAACTACCTTGTATATAATAATAATAATAATAATGTAATAATGCAATAATAATAACGTAAACAACACCATTCTACATTCTGTAGGTTAAATATGTTGCAGATTTCTTAAATATAAATCTTGTTTCATTTCCTATTTGCAGGGCCTTTCTTTGTCTGTAGTAATTTGTCATGTTGACATGCTTTTGCAGTCGTCCTTTGTTCAATGCTTCAAGTAAAACCAACAGTGAGCTGCCTGAACACACTCCTCCTGTCATATCGGTCGAAGGCAGGTGTGTTTTTTCAGTCAGAGCTGCTGTGTCTCACTCCAGTTTTCTGGACAGTATCAGCCTGATTTTTACTGCTCACTGAGGAAACCCAGATAGACTAGTAAAGCCAACTGGGCAGTCGGTGAATTTAGAGAGACTATTGTACTTAAATGTGTATGTGTGTGTGTGCGTGCGTGCATGTGTGTGTGTGTAAAATGATGTCAGGTGGAAAAGACTGGTTACTTCCTCCGTCTGTGCCACTTTTAGATGTATAGAGAAAGGAAGGAAGAGAGGGAGAGAGTGAGAAAGTGGGAAACCCAACAG
This sequence comes from Sphaeramia orbicularis, assembly GCF_902148855.1. Lineage (NCBI taxonomy): Eukaryota > Metazoa > Chordata > Actinopteri > Kurtiformes > Apogonidae > Sphaeramia > Sphaeramia orbicularis. The sequence continues at coordinate 29,070,161 of NC_043973.1, forward strand.
AAGCCACATGGTCCGAGTTTCATATTCTATTGTGTGATTAAAAAAAACAAAAAACAAAAAAAGGCTGCAGCAAATTTTCCCGCTTGCACGCTTTTCTTCACAATTAACCAGCTTTGACAAACAATCTGCCTGGATTTTAATGCAGAAATCGGACTCTAATATGGTAATTACAGTCTTTAAAAAGGATCATTTGTTGACGTGGAGAAGGAAAAGCAAAAGTGAAAAGAAAGGAATGTGTACAAACAATGGAAACTTTTTGAACTTTCCATAATAGGCCCCAAAATACGTAGTAACAGGACAACGGATAAGATAATAACAGACATAATGACTTTAATTACATATGAATCTATTACCGAAATGGAGACAACAAGTCAAACAGCGCCATAGTTCTGATTAATATTTCCTCAGGCGTTTGTACTTTCATGCTTTTATTGCGAGGTTAGAGTTCATATTGACACGCAAACTTTAGCATAAGCCAAGTTGCCCGCTGACAAATTAGAAATGCAATTTTTATGAACACGTTTTAATATTTGTGTGTGCCCATTTTGTTTCAGCAAACAGTAAATCTAATTAAACTGTCAATTTACAAATAAATGCATGACTATGAAGACTGAACGGGGTTGGCAGGCCGAGCTGCAATTATTCACTTCTGAATGAATGGATTTTGATGTGTAATATATCATATCAATTCATATTTATGTTGTTTTTTTCCATTACATCCACTGTTTATATTCTCTGAAGCAAATCCATTAAGTGACCTACAAATACAAGCCATTTCAAGCCGACACCACCCTCAAAAGAACATCACGGATCTAATTCTCGTCACTTTCAAAGAGCCTCAACATGCAAACTCCACTCACCTCTGAAAGTTTAGCAAAGCAGAAACTGCTCTCATACTCACACATGTCTTTGAGTGTGTGGGAAAAAAAAAAAACAACAACAAAAAAACCCCTCTGATGCCTCAACACCCTGAAGCTGAAAAGATCCAAATGTGACAGAATGCAGCTCAAAGACAGACCAGCGCAGGTCACAGAAGACACACCAGAACACGCTGCTTTCAAAAGCCTCAAGTCCAAGCTCAAAGTGAAGTGTGCTCCAGGCGCCGCTTTGCTCCACCTCCTCTAGACTCCTCTTTAAGTTAAAGGGTGTGGACTGAGTCAAAGCTATGACTATAGAGTCCACATCATTCACAGAAGTTTGGCTCATGAAAACCACACCCAGTACGAGCGAGCGAGAGAAGGAGAGAGAGAGACAGAGAGAGAGAGAGCAGAAAGGGAAACACTGAAGTTTTCCTTAAATAACAGCAGAGGAGGAGGAGGAGTGAGGAAACTTCTGGTTTCAGGGTCACCCAGAGCCCTGAAATAACCAGGCAGTAGGCTCTGTTATGAAAAGAAAATTATGACACAGAGCAGCGGTCATTTGGGGATGTTTATGTTACTTGGCAGACGCTGTGAGCTTTTAAGATGGCGGTAGGCGTACAGTGGGCCCTGACATTAAACATCAGATTACTGAGATAAAAGTCATTAGTTTGTTGCTGTGTTTGCGTGTTCGTGCCTACACATGTTGGTCTGTTGTGTGTGTATCCGGGTGCGTGGATGCGTGTACATTTGCGAACATGTGCATACGTTCATGTGTGTTTGAGTAGGCAGGACTGGGCCTATAGTTTGAGGCCGCCTGCGCCTCCACGTTGATGGCTACCAGCTGCCATCTCTTTCCTGTCTGAGTGGGTATACAATCCATGCTATAATGCAGTAATCATACAGTGTGCTTACATCTGTTTGGCGTTACCCAAACACGTGCAATCCCGGAGCAATTCTTTTGCCCCTGCTGTTTATTTGATCTCACTTTATTATAACATAACATAAGGCCCTTGGTGGCCGCTTTCATCTACAGGGTTTTTACAATTCCATGAGAGCGCGGCGTGGCTTTGGCGGGAGTCGGGGTTTATTCCTGGCAGTCGCAGTGCCATGTTCCTCTGTTTAAACCCAGTTTATATCTCAGTCAGTTTCACAGTTATGGATTAACGTCAAAACCCACTTGGAACAATAATTTTCCTTGAAAACTCATTTGAATCCATGTGTTTGGAATGATCCACACTGTTTAAAGGGAATCCAAACATTTCCTTTAAGGGATAAGACTCAATACATTTGTCTCTGTCAATGAGTCCCATTAGTTCTATGTATATGTAAGTAGTATATATGGTTTTATTGCTTTATTTAGCCTGTTGCTGTCTTTTAACCTCAGTCTATGCTACTCGGAGTCTTATCCAACTACTGTGATAAACCAAATTTCCATGACCAATAAAGTTTTATGTTATGTTATGTTATGTTATGTTATGTTATGTTATGTTATGTTATGTTATGTTATTACCTCCACCAAGGAGGTTATGTTTTTGCCAGCGTTGATTTGTTTGTTTGTCTGTCTGTCCATGTGCAAGATAACTCAAAAAGTTATGGATGGATTTGGATGAAAATTTCAGGAAATGTTGATACTGGCACAAGGAACAAATGATTAAATTTTGGTGGTGATTGTGGGGGGTGATCTGCCATGGTGGAGGTCTGCACTCTCCGAATGCTTTTCTAGTTTATTAAAAATTCATCACTTTTGGGATGGTTCAGAGCAAGAGTATAATTTTTTTGCATTTATCTGGGGTCATCATTAGGTACATCCTGAGGGGAAATATGTCTAAATTTCTCTTTTATTATTGGTCTAAAAAGCTGGCAAAATGTTAGATACCAAAATAAACCCAGTTTCATGGAAAGACCCATTTGTATCATATTTGCTACACCAGGTTCTGAGACCTCTATCTAATCAACAAGATCAATATTTGCTTTAAAAACCTGTTGTATGTGACCCAATATCTGTCCCCTGGATGATTATCATCCTACTGCAGCCAGTGGAAGGGCTTTTTTTTTTTTTTTTGCCTTTTTCAGTATGGCCGCTATCGTTAAATCATCCACACACTTTTTATTTTTATTTTTTTACAGGAAAGTCCTTGGTAATTTTCAAAATGTTACTTTAAGAAGTAGATTTATATTGTTATTAATTAAAAAAAAAAAAAGTATCTTGTACTGAAACGACACCTAGTTACCTGATAACACTGGTCTACATTTTTTTTTAGAAATGATTTGCTTCAGACACTAAATGTGCTAAATGTTATGTATTTTAATAAGATTGATTGGAAAATAAATGACAAAAGTGCCGGTTTGCTAATGTTTTCAAGGTATATGATTAAGTGTTATTATACATATATATTGGTTTATGTACATTTATATAATAGTTTTATAAATCTTCCACTAAATAGAACCTGTAAAGTGAATGTATTCTAATGTGCAGACAGTGTTTTGAAGTAGATCTTGTAGCTCTGAGACAAATATTCCTTTTGAGTCAAACCCATTCTCTCGTTAATTCTTGAATTTCACATTTTGACCCAAGGCTGTATCTTGGAAAGTTCAACCAACCAGCATTTTTGACTTGATTTTTCTTTATCAGTGACTCTCATATGGTAAAATTTCATTACTTTTATTTTGGAAGCATTTTCCTTGTAGACCAGTGTAATTGATTCTTTATAGTTACAGTTAAATTGTGTTAAAAATGTGTGTATCAAATGTGATACTGCAGGTGTATAAGGTGCTTTATAAAAACGTCTAAATATGACACAAAAATATATTGTAAACCATGTTATGTTATGTTATGTTATGTTATGTTATGTTATGTTATGTTATGTTATTCTTCATTACTTTCCCCAAGTAGTTTGATTTTGAGAGGGAAAAAAATTGTAAAAATGCCCTAAACTGTCTTAACTTTGTGTATACATGCCAATATAATTCTGACACTATTTTCTGCTTTAGAACAACTATTTAAAGCGACTGGAAAATAAACTACAGTACAGTGAGTGAGTTCATTTTAGTGAAGGAATACATCGACCAGTGCAAAACAGTATTTCGTTGATGTGTTTTTAATTGTTTCTGAACAACAGGGAGGAATGCACCGTGGATATACAGTGTCCGTTTTGTTTTCTCATGGGATGACCTATTAAAAATACATCAAATTTCAGCCAGATTATTATTCACATCAGATTTTAAACAATTATAATTTTTAGAATTAAAATATGCATCGTAGGAAATGTTGTTTATCTGATTTTATATTCTATAGTGACTTAATAATACACTGTAATAATGTTTCGTGGTCGTATGCACTTTACCTTTTCTTCTCCTTTTTGGCAATTCAAACATCCATGACTACAGTGGAGAAAAAAGGACTTAACTTCACATTTTTATTTTCTCAATGTAGCATGTAATCTAATTTGATCCTTTGTGATTTCCTCCTTCTTGTGTGACGTGAAAAAAAAGAAACAGCTATTCTTGCATTTCAGTGAATCTAAGGAAAGTCTCTCACAAAACATGAACAGAAATATCTGTTAATAAAAAAAATGTCATTACTCTACAGCTGAAGTGTGAAAGCAAACAACTTCTTTTCTTCAGTGTTTTACATTTCCTTTCTCCTGGGTGTTCCTCTGTGTTCTGTTAACAACACATTTAAGGCAAAGTTCATACAGGATTTCAAGACTAATCAATCATAAAAGTGTCCATTGAATGCAGAGGTAGCGTCTGGAAGATAGCCAAGTTGGGCGATGTTTGTCCATTAGTTTCTATTTATGGCCAAATATTATGTTGCTAAGGAACAGCCTGCTCTATCGAAAGTTATCAAATTATCATTAACAGCTCAGTGTGTGATGGGAGTATTTATGCCAAATCTCATCATTGTATTTTACGGAACTCGTGATGCTCTAAAAAAAAAAAAAAAAAAAAAAAAAACACAAAGAATTTGTTCTGAGGACATATTCAATAGCTACGGCAGCAGCTCAGCAAAACCTTTACAAAGACACTGACCATCATCAAGCCACACAAACTCCAGTAAATGGTGTTTATTTGTCTGGCTGGCACAATTTACTGTGACTAAATGGATGCTGAAATATTGACAAAGCCTTTTCAGGGAGCCATATAAAATGCCATCTCACAAAAGAGAGCTCTAGAAGCAAACTATAAAATGTCTTATTTGGTCTGGAGGTGGAAACAAGGGCTGGCTACGAACACGCTAACACTGACAAGCAAAAGGTGAGCAGACAGGCAACCCCATCGGGAACATTTTCACCTGTGCTGCAGACGAAACTAAATCTGAGCAGAAACGTGTAAAAGCAGGAAATGTTTTGTCTTTTCCATTTTGGAGTTCAGTGTCACTGTGCATGGTTGTGTATTAGAGAAGTGATATTTTTAAGCTGTAAGTTTTGAGAATAAGTGCATATAGTGTGTATGTGTGTGTTCCGGTTTGCATGTGTGTGTGTGTGTGTGTGTGTGTATGAATGAGTCATCCCGGAGCGACCCCACCCTATGTGGGCGGTTGATTTGGCGGGCTGGGAGTATTTGGCCTCTGTCAGTCTGCATGTCCCAGAAAGAACTGCTCACATAACTGGCCTCTTTGTTCCAAATGTCACTCCTCTCAAAAGAAGAGAAGGGATCCTCTCGTGCTCTTTCCTCCTGTCTTTTCCTGCTCTGTTACGACTGAGTCCCACTCATATAATGCCGCTGACAGCTGCCTGTCACGGAGGGATACGCTAATGCTGAAAAACTTAACTAAGGCCATCTTTTTTTCTTTGTGCCCCCTTTTTAAATAAAGCATCCTCAGGGCTTGTCTTATTAACTCACTAATGTAGAATGAAATACAAGATGCTTCTTCAAGAGAAAAAACGTTTGCAAATGCATTTTGCATGGATAAAAAACACATAGGACTTTTCTTTGTGTCTTTTCTTCAATCCATCATTCCTTTGCATTACTTTTCACTGTGCATGAATGTGCAGATTGTGATTTTCTGTTTTATTTTTTAGGTCAGATTCACAGAAAAGCTAAATAAATGTAATTTTACTGGAAAATCAGATTGTTGTTAGCCCTTAAACACCTACATATATTTTTGGATTGGACTTCCATGTGAATTTTTCTATATGCTTAACCTTTCTTATGTGATTTATCCAAATGTATCACATTAAAATGTAATTTTTTTTGGTGAAAATCAGGTATTTTCTTATATTTAATTTACAGATAGTGTAGATCAGGGCTGTCAAACTCGTTTTCATTCAGGGGCCACATTCAGCCCAATTTGATCTAAAGTGGGCCGGACCAATGAAATAACAGTGAATAAAGGAAAATTATATTATGATCAGATTTCTGACCACAAAGTTTTCTTAAAAATCTGAATAACATGAACAACTTGAATTGTCTTGAAAAACAAGTGCAATTTTAACAATATTCTGGCTCGTTTTATCGGTTTATCATTTACACATGTGCATTACAATCACACAAAACATTTAGTAACAGGCAGAATATTGGTCAAATTGCATTTACTTTTCTTAAGAGATTTCCATTTGTTCATATTTGTTCAGATTATTCACATTTTTTGTAAAAGTATAGTTTGGTAACGTAAATATTTTCATGTAATTTTACTTTTTTATACCAAAAAAACAAAACAAAGAGAAAATCTGGGGTTGTCATTATTTATAGGTTATTCTATAATATTTTACTGGCCTGACCCACTTGAAATTTAATTGGACTGTATGTGTCTGTATGTGGAACCTGAATTAAAATGATTCTGACATCACTGATTGTTAATATCTTCAGTGTGATTTTTTTGCATTTCACAAATTCATCCCGTGGGCCGGATTGGACCTTTTGGCTGGCCAGATTTGGCCGCATGTTTGACACCTGTGATGTAGATGCTTATAAAAGCTCAGAGTAAATTCAAAGATTATTATGTCAAAATGGAGAAAACAGTAGAAAAAGACCTTTTCCACAAAATGTTTCATTAACTGACAATAAAAACAAGTGTCTGCACTCACTGTCACTGATCCAACTCCATTAGTTTTTGTTGTAGAAAATGACGGTGTTTCCACGTTCACTACAGAGTCTCTGAACGTCCACATGAGTCATATTTGATGACCATGAAAAGATGACAAACTGTATTTCACCTGATTTATTAAAATGCATTAATAGGATTAATGGTTCAAAAGTTATTAAACTTTTTAGATCGACCAAACTACCAAATGAAATAACAACTACACACCAATCTGTACAAATACAATGCAATTTATATGAATCTGTATAAATAAAAAATAAATAAATAAATGAATAAATATAAAAATAAAATGAATAAATAAATACATAAATTATAAAAATTAATATAAATATAAATTTTTATATAAAACTGTTGATTTCTTTTTTATATAAATCAACAGTTTTTATTTTTATAGGCCACAGAAAATTATTGTTTTCCTTTTTTTGTGGTGGGAGAGAGGTTTAGGTTGTAAACTAAGTATCATCCTTTGTTCTGAAGTTCAAACACTGCTTTTGTACATGACAGTGAGTGACAAGAAAAACTACAGTGTAGACAATCCAACAACCAAACACTCTTATATAAGTGTTTTTAAGCTTATTTTTCTTTGCGGCCTGGTAACAAATACTCTGAGGTCTGATCCCAGTCCATGGTCTGGTGGTTAGGACCACACATTAAATGGTTATTAGGGACTCCATACTCCATTAAAGGTCAGACTGGAACTGCTGAGATGGTAATATTTATAAGTACATTGAACAAGGAAAACGTTCTTACTTATTCTTTGCGATGTCAGATCCTCTTGTCTTGTTCATTACTGTCCAAATGTCTGACTGAAATACAGATTCGACAGCAAATCCCTCATCTACAGTCGTGAAAAAATTATTAGACCACCCCTTGTTTTCTTCAGTTTTTTTGTTCATTTTAATGCCTGGTACAACTAAAGGTACATTTGTTTGGACAAATATAATGATAACAACAAAAATAGCTCATAATAGTTTAATTTCAGAGCTGGTATTTATCCATTTTCCATGTTTTCTTGATAATAACCAAAATCTCTTCAGTTCTTACATCAACAGCTATAACATTGTACTCCCAAAAACATTGCTTTTAGGCATTCCATGTTTTCTTTTCTGTCTGTTTTAGTCACATGATACACACAGGAGTTAGAACTTGATTGCATAACCGTTGTTGTTGATGACTTTTAACCGTCTAATAATTTTTTCCACGACTGTATGTAGTTTTATCAAGGTCAAACTAGTTATGTTGGGAATTACAGTTTTATTCTAAATATTATGCAAGCTCAGTCATCTCAGTTCTGATACAGGTGTGTTTTTACCCCCGAACCTAAAAGTACAGGTGCACCCATTCGAAGACTGAACAGTATTTTTTTTTTTGGCTTATTTGGGCAAACATTCCATTATAACCTTTCAGCAAATTGTAATTCAGCTGGTCTGAGAGGGAATAAGACCCATATGAAATCTAGCCAATCAGAGGTCTTTTAAAAGAAAGGGGTTGGAGTAAAAGTAGGTGATTGACATTTCTCATTGCAGCCGGGACCTCATCAGAAAACTCGTCACAGAGGGAATGTGGCAGCTCCCCTAACAGTAATATTTTTGTTTTACTTTTCCATAGCAGCAAGAAAAGGTATCAAGTTCTTTATACACTGGTCATGTTTCCCACAGAGTCACGCATCTCACTCGCAACTTGACACGTAACATGACTGACACTTGGCCAGAGCGTCACATGGGGATAGCCATTTGAATGCGTCAGGTAGGTGCTGGGGAAACATCTGGACGATGCTGTAATAGTTTGGTCGGGTTTAGGTATAAAAGTGTAACCCAGTTAAAAACATCATAAATAAATACATTATGATATAAATAAAGTTAAAATCCTTTAAATATGGTTAAAAGATCTAAAAACATTTAAAAAGCATGTAATGTGTTTTTGTTTGCTTTAAAAAAGTATAGTGTTTAATTCATAATACAGCACTATTAGTTCATTAAGAGTAAGAGGTTTGTTTTGTTTTTATTTATTTGTGTAAAAAAGCCATATGTTACTGGAACCTACTGTCAGAACTAAGATTTATGGGGTTAATTTTAACATTCTGCAGAGTAACGTAGCAGGTGTTTCCGCACGGACAATTAAGAGTACAGACCGATCAATGGAGGAAACAGGTGAATGTAAACGTGATTCAGAGATTATGAATGAATGAATGAATGAATGGTTTATTTTTGCTTTGTCCATATATCACTGCACACAGTACAACAACCACAATACACACAAAAACCAAAAAAGGGATTAGGCCAGAAGCAGAAGCTTATTTTTTGTCTATTCTTTTCACCTGACACACCACTTACATTAATCTAAATGTGTAAATCATTGAGCATTGTCATTATATCAAAAGAATCAATAACAAAACAAAAACATATCTACCATCTCCACTTAATATTCCTGAATGATTTTATACTTGAGGCATTTTCAAACTTTACCAGAGAAGTGAACAACTTAAATTCATCATCAAGTCCATTCCATAATTTCACACCCACAGCTGAAATACACCTAGGCTTCACATTTGTCCTCACTTTCATACATTGAAAAATATAAAGACCTCTTAAATTATAATTACTCTCTCTTAATTTAAAGAACTCTTAAATGGTATTTGGAACAATGTTATTTTTTACTTTATAAATCATCTCTAATGTTTTAATAAATACAATATCCGGCAATTTTAAGGTATTAGGTGAAGGTATTATCTGTATTGTTTTCTAAGTTTGCAGAGCACTAACCGGTGTGTATCCTATGATTGTAAGTGCGACAGTCAGTGTTGGGAGTAAAAGCTGCACCTGGGAAAAAACGGCTGAATATCTACAAGGCAGTGACGATTTCTCATAGATTACAAGGGAAGCCCGGCTTCCCCTAAAATTACAAAAATTAAATGGTTAAATATGTTCGGTTGTGTTGACATTTCATTGACTACAAATGTGTTAGAACATGTTCATCTCACAGACGAGTTCATTCAGAATCAGCTTTATCACAAATCAATGGACTCGATGTTGTTCACTTCTCCTCCATTCCCGTGTCTCTGTTTTCTCATTCGATCTCTGCTCAGTGCATTTGTCCGTAGACGCTCAGCGTCCATGCACTTCTGTGGGACTGAGTGGAACAGCTTTTTTCATTGACACAAAACTGGACGGTAATTGGGTAAATGTCACGATGTTGTCCCACCCCCGGATGCTCAGCGTCTCTGGGAGTGAATGGAGCTGTGGGCGGAGCTTGGCTGGACTGGACGCTGGGCTTCCACGTGCTGATTGGAGGATCAGTCGAAAGGCTGAATCCCGTTTGATTGACAGCTAGTTTGAGATTTACTCCTTCACTGACACAGTTCAGTTTAATACCGTTGCACATTCTGCTGTGAAAACGGGAGAGAAACCACTACGAAATGACTTGTTCATTTCTTGCACTGTAAATAAAACACACTCATTGTACTTTCTTGTTTCAGTTTAACATAATTTCGACGTTTTCTTGTTTACTTGGTACGATAAGGTCACTGACCATTTTCTTACAAAGGAACGGAGGGATGAATTTATGTTCAAATAACTTGGCATTTTTTTATGTAAACCGACAATGAGCTTCCCCTGTCTGAAAGACGAGCAGCCGCCACTGCTACGAGGAGTTCAGAGACTGTTTGAGACTGTGCTAACGCAATTGCTGATTGCTACAAATCAAATGTAGTGTTGCTACAAAAGCAACACGGTTAAGGGTAAAACCATGAAAAGTCTACAAGAAACACTGCATCAAACAGAACTCAACTAAACATGACCTGTGTTGCCAATTTCAGTCATCTATGGAGTTAGATTGACTTGTATTAGGAACCACGTGCTGAAAATGTACCCTACAGGGGAACCACAGGCTGGGAAAACAGATGCCATGGGCAGTATTTGACAATTTCTAAGTGCGAATGGGCTCGACAGAGAGAAGACAGCTCCAGACGAAGGGTGTGTTCTGTCGACTGAAGCTTTAATTCATGATAATTGCTGAAATGTCCAGTCATTGCACCAATCATCGTCCTCCATCATCTTGTGAAGAGACTGCTCCACCCAAAACGGTTTGGCACCTGGATAGAAAGTGTATTAAAAACCAACTAACTATAGCTGTGCTCTTTATGTCCAGCTTCTATTAGTATGTGGTTTATGCCTGTATTTTAAGTTGCGGCCAATTGCGCTCTACATGTAAACTCAGTCAAAATGAGTCTGGAAACACTGGAGAAGTAGAAGGTGGTTGACTAATGATAATGTTAAAGTAGACGCTGACTGATATCGATAATGTTAACTGATGGAACTGAGGGTTTCTATTCAATTCTTTCAAAACCAAAAATAGAACAAGGAAATAAATGGAATGGATTTATGTCAAATACCTTGGCACATGCACCAAATTCCATGTATGAGTGGGAAGATTTTCAAAGACGACTCTCTGTATTGTGTTACTTTCACTTCTCAGTCTGCAAAAAAATATATATGTAAATTTCCCCTCGAACATCTTTTGTTGCTGCACTTAGTGGAATTTTATCTAATAGGTTGAGTTACATATTATCTGTCAAGAAGTGTCCCAGTTTCACTTTCCTTCATGTCATGTCATGCCTTTTAATTAAGATGTAACAATGAATACAGCGATACATGTCAGCGTCAGGTCATAAATGGGTGTACTGTTGCACTGACAATGGCAATAACACAGGTTAACCCTTGATCATCCAAAAACACCTGAATAGCGCAAATAAAAGAGCTGTTTTATGTTGGGTGTATTGCAGTTTTTGCAAGCTCACTGTCATATTTCATTTCTAAAAGCATGAATAAACTATTACTCTGCACTGCATTATCCAACTGCATTACATACATCAAGGTTATTATCGTTAACAAAAACTAACGAAATGATGAAAACTAGAATTGTAAAAACATTTTCGTTAACTGAAATAAATAAAAACTATAATTAAAAGAAAAAATTGATAACTAACTGAAACTGTATTGTGTGTTTACAAAACTAACTAAAACATATAAAAATTATGGAGAAAATTCCCTTTGAGTTCATCTTTGTCAATGTCGGATTAATAGGAGATCGATTTATTTCCCTCAAGCAATTTTAGTTGCTGTCACCATATGATATTTAAGGGTCCGTCACTTGTGTTCACTTGTCGTTTAGTCACCTTCTGGTCCCCACTCTACCTGGAAACATGGAGACTAAAGTTGGAAGAAAGCAGCAGAGTCCTGTCTGGGATTTATTTGAATACAATGGAGAAGAAGAGAAAAGATATAAAAAAAAACTAAAACTAAACTAAAACTAAGCATTTAGAAAATAACAAAAACTAATAAAACCTAGCAAACCTGCTCTAAAAACTAATTAAAACTAACTGAATAAGAGAAAAAAAAGTAAAAACTAAATTAAACTAAACTATAATGAAAAATCCAAAACTACAGTTTGTGAGATAAATGTGTAACAGTTGAGTTTTCTGGGCCTCCAGTGCGGTACAGTGGCAGCTGTACACAGCTTGTATATTGAAATGTGCTTATTTCAGCTCAGCAGCATCTGGCTCTGGCAAAGGAGCAGTTTTCAATGTGTCAATTCGTCAAATAAACTCTGGAGCTGTATAAAAATAAAGAGAGAAACATTCTCAGATGCAAAAACAAGCTGCTGTGGGAGTGCTGTGGCTCCAGTGCATTCTGTTCCCAGTTATAACGTCCTGACGTCCTCTTCTTTGAAGTTTCATCTGAGAAGAAAGCTTAAGAACCAGAGTCGGGTGGCCAGGAGATCAAGTAAGTGTGCGGCCATGTGGGCCTCTTAATTTTCCTTTAATGCCGACCATTAGGGTTCAATTCTGAGCGTCAAGCCTAGAGGGTTAGCCGTCCTGTGGCAAATAGCGCTTAAATAAAAACTTTAGTAGCTACCAGTTCCAAATGTGACATTCACAAAAAATATGTTGGCTATCTTCAGCTAATTATCACCTCCTACATCCATCTGCGTGTCAGTTTGACTAATTGACAAACTTGCACTTTTTTACAGCCCTACAGTGAGTCAGTATCTTGGTGAGTTATGAATACTGAAACAATACGTAAATGCGAAATCCTCAAAGGGCTCCATAAACAACACAGCTGGAATAATAAAAGTCAATAAATCATCCAGCTCACGTCTGCACGTTGAAATTCATAAACACACCAATATTCTGGCAGCTCACGCACCCAAAGAAAAGGGCTATTTTATTTTATCTGTGTTCTAGTGCCAGGGAACATTACACTTTCCCAGTATTTAATGACACGTGAATTGGCAGGGCACAGAGGTCAAATGTAAAATGGATGACTTAAAGGCGATGTGGCAATGTGGAAACACTTAAACAGAGGCGGGTGTGCTCCATTAGTCCTACCCAGTGTGTGCAACCAGTGAGTGGAGACAGCAACGTTACACTCATCACAGTTTACAGACGCAATCATCTTTGTCACCTGAACTGAATGTGAATTAAATATCAAAATATTCATCACAGTGGCACAAAAGAAAATGAATCCAAATGGTCTACTGTGAAATCAGTAATTTGAACCGGCAGACCATAGCGCAGAGGTTACATTTTATGTTATGCACAATTTCTTTTTGGAGACAGCTCTTTGAATCTTTTAATTTGTGTCAAAACTCATTGACCTGTTTCCAGCCTAAATACATGGAAGTGGAATATTTAGTGCTGTTAATGTATCTGCAATCTTCTAAAGAGGACAATACTACAGGGTTGTAAAGAGGTTTAAGATGCTGATTTTAATTATCCTTGTATGACTACACTATAGATCTCAGTTACTAATTTTGTCTGCTCAACATTATACACAAATTAAAGTCTAATATAATGAGTTCTAAAATACAAATCGTTGTCTGTATATAGTGGATACATCTGCCATGATCGTCGGACCATACGGGATGAGCAAGGGATAAAAGTTTCTGAAATAATGCAGTCACCAAGTCATCCCATTGGACCAAACTTTGGAAAAAGAGAGATGAGTAATTTATTGATTCTATTTGAATTGTCCAACGAACCACAAGTTTGATGTTTGTTAGTTTAAAAGATAATTTTATGAGCCAAGAAAGTCACAATGTGTGGTAAAGATAGTAATGAAACCACTAATTTTGTGTTATTTAAAGGGGTCATATTTTGCTAAATCCACTTTTATTAGTCTTAAGTACATTTATTTGTGTATTTGGACCCTAATAGTTCAAAAAGTTTGAATTGGAACCCTCCAGGTGCTGCAAAGCTATCTTTATAATCATTTTAGCAAAAATGGAGTGGATTTCTACAACCCATTTTAATTCCTTTCTTAATTTTTTTGAGTCTATAACTAGCTACATCACAACATTTGGACATATAAGGTGCAGACTGTTTTTTTTTTTTTTTTTTAGGCACAGACTTCCGACGACCATTTCTCCAAGTACGACATAATTGTTTGTCGGTAGCAGGGGTTGTAGTGCATACAGAAAATATGTCCAAACTTTGAGCCGATTATCTAAAATGTTCAGTTGTTGGCTGTATTAATGAACATATGTGGCTGAATGGGACAGAACAGCACAGCCAATAACCTGGGGGGGGGGGGGTATGAAGTGGCTAATTTGCATTTAAAGGGCCAGCGCTCAAAACCACCTTTCTGGTGTCATTACTCAGAAATAGGGTTGAAGATGGACCTGTGGAGTTGATATAATGAAGAATTCAGACCCAACCATAGCATTTACAGTTTATGTAGACCACAGGGAAATGTTTTAAAATGCATAATTCCATTTTAGAAAGAAAAATATCACTCCTTTAATCTTTAAGAGTGAGTTGAAAAGGTAAAAACATGAAAAATAACTACAAGTCTGTTCATGTTTAAGCTTCAGAGACATCTCCAACAGCCCTGAACAGATCTTGGAATGAGACATTGACGGCACCTCCATGACTTTATGGTATTTAAGTCTTTGTATTTCTACATTTTCACAGTCTGGTACTTAAACAGTTTTAGCACAGACTGTGATTTTCAGAATCTGGAAAATTATCTTTAAAGTTGCCAAACATCATATGTGTAAATGATGGCGTGATTTAAACAGGAACAAAAAATAACTTGTCAGTCACCATAAACTGTTTTTTTTTTTTTTCTCTCTTATCCACTGACAGATTCTTCTGATTCCAAAACTAGAGCAAAGCCGTCTGTCAGGAAAAGTAAATGTTTTATTGATTAAGTAAAAGCTCTGATTGTCCAAGTCATCAGCTGAGTTTAGTGAAAAGAAAGCTCAAATAGCAGATATTCACCCTGTTCAGCAGCCATGCCAGCTTTAATTTAATCCAGACAGGTGATTGACACACACACACACACACACACACTTATATATACAGTATATAAGACACGAACTTCTGCTGTAGTTGAACATTTTAACAGGACTGCATTTGTTTGGCACTTCCATGTTTACTTCATTTTTCATCCATGGAGGTTACTGCTTCGTATATACTACACCAACCTGCTAAAAAAAGTAAAAATTGAAAAAAAAAAAAAAAAAAAAAGGAGATATTTTCGTACTTTTAAAAGTACCTGTAGTCTGTTAGTCTGTCTGTCAACCATTGATTCCACTTTTGCCAAACAAAAATGCATTGTTCCACCTGCAGCTGTTCACAAGTGCACAGTTGTTACTGGGAAACTCAGTCAAATGATAAATTATTCAAGGACTCCACAGCTGAAGTAGCTGACAAGTAAATCCAGTGGGTGTCCTTTTGTTCCTTTTTAGAAATAAAAAAATCAAGCATGTCTCTTTAATCCTAAGTGATTTCCATGGCCAAAAACTGACGTGATACCACATGTTTTATGATTTTGCTATTTTCTTATAAAATACACTATGAAGAATATACACTCATTAAATGTGGCTCTGAGGGTTTTCAACATGTAAGAGCCTGTTCTTCCCATGTTGTCAGCAGGTTCTCATGAATGTTTTATATGTAAGGATATACAGTGTGAACAAAGTTAGTTTTATTTAAAGGAATCAGTATGAAAACTGTAACACAACAACAACAACAACAACAACAATAATAATAATAATAATAATAATAATAATAATAATAATAATAATAATAATAATAAATTGAATACAAGCCTTGTAAAAGCTTTATTGATTTTGTTTTGTACATGCTGTTAAATATACATCTATATTTATTTTTCTCAATTTTTTGTGCTGCTTGTGAAATTTCTACTTCATTATTAATTGCAGGTACAAAAATAAATTTCACTGTGCATTGTACTGTGTATAATATTGCATGTGACAAATAAAACTTATCTTATCTTATCTTATCTTACCTTATCTTATGTCTCTCCATTCTTCATTAGTTTCCCAAGGTAGTTTCATTTTGATAGGAAAAAATAAATCCTAAAATGACATAAACTGGCTCAAGTTTAAATAATTCTGGGATTATTTTCTGCTTTTTGACTGAAAAATAAACGATCTATCTTATCTTATTAATTCTTCCTTTTTGTGTAAGGCCATCTTAAAACCTGTATATTAAAGGTTGTGTACATGTTATTAACTATTATGGTCCTGAAATATTTAGGTCGACCTCTTCTCCTACTACAGCAGGATATGAGGCTGAAACTGAACTTTTTGTGTAGACAGGAATCCAAAACAAAGCCAAGTGACTCAATCTGACAAGTTTAAACAATATGCTGATGAGTCTCTGCTATTTATCTACTCTAATTGACCTCAGCCACACCCGACAACCACCATAAACCGATCCTTTTCAGTGCGTCCTCCGGTACTGAGAAGAATGTGGTGGAAAATGTAAACATCATGAGTCACATCAGGGTTCATGTCAAAGTGAGAAGTGTTACGTGAACAAGCGGCGGTGCCACGGGTCAACGACTCACAAATTGGAACCATGTACCCTGAGTTTTTGTTTATAATACCCTCTTTGTACCTCGTGTTATTCACTGATGGATGAGTATCAGGTTGCAAATGTCCAAGCTGCTAATTTTCTCAAAGATACAAGTAGTTAAACTTAACTTGACTGCAGCAGGTTTAAATTATGGCTTATTTGTTCGCTACGTCACTTGTCAGTCTACATTTGAGAAATATAGCCATTCGGTTTGGAGAAGATCTTGGAATTATTTCCTCCTCTTAGTGATACATAATGTGTCAGCCATAGAAAGATGGATTTAAAATTGCCTCTTCAAGTACAATGATGGATCACTTCCCTGTGCTGATTAATAACAAATGATGGATTGCTCTGACGGCAGATGCATATTTTGGACAACCTCCTCCATGTCCATGTTCTCCAGATGTACAGTACGGCTTTTGATTTTTAATACCGCCAGCTGAGACTTCAAGCGTCATTCACAACTGATGCATTTGGGAGATGGCTTTGTTGGCGGATTTGTCTTTTTAGTGTGGTGTATTGCTCACTGGAGAATCCTCAATGAAGAGGCTCAATTTCTTCTGAGCATGTTATTTTCCTCTGTCTTTAATATGATGCAGCTTGTTCAGCCTGGATTTTTTTTTTTTTTGGCAGTGTCCTGAACACATAGATGGAGGGTTACATTTTGTTTAGCAGTGACAATGGAGTTAGAGGGATTTTTGACCAAACAAAACCAAAACAAACAGTATAAAATTACAAAGAATAAAAGTAATAAAAGTCATATCCTGCGCTTATTGTCTGGGGACAAATAATAAAGATTCTATTATTTTATTTTTAACTGCCATAAAAGGCATTGATGTTCATTTGTGTAATTTTATGTTTGTTTACATGTTTTATGTATATAATTTTTTTTTTTGTGACTTTGTTCAGTGGGAAGGAACTTTGTTCATGGTCTGTGTTGCACAGGGACACTTTTAGTTGTCGCAGCATTTTGGAGACCATGAAGACCATGATGAGACATTTTTGCTCAGCTTGTGAGATAGTATAAATTACTTCAATAAGGCAAAATACAATTTGTCTTTCAATACTTCAATAAGATTTTGCATTGTTCATTTCCCTGAAGGATTTTGTCTTTGCCGTTTTCACCCCCTCTTGGTTTTGTGCAGCCAGCGAGGTATGTTTATTTGTGTTACATTGTGTCACATATATTGGTTTCAGTCGATGTATGTGTGTGTTTTATTGTGTACTTATGTGTGTGTTGCTTTGTTCGACAGTGGATAAGGTGGTTAAGCTCCGACGAATAAATCTATCAGTAATGAAGAACTTTGGCATGGTGTATTTCCTGGAGGGAGTGATATTATTGTTGCATGTTTCAGTTGTTATTCCCGCACAACAAAAAGGAAAATTAGGTGTATGAAAATTAACTTTAAATGTTCAACATACAAGACTTAGATGAAGTTTGTGACTGAGTCTGTTTCATTTGTTGACATTAGCCAGCTCCACTTTTTGGCTAGCAACTAACAGCTAAGAGCTTTATTTCGGTTGGTTTTCTGTTCAGAATCCCTAAACCAATGGTTCCCAACCTTTTTTGTCTCGTGACCCCATTTTAACATCACATATTTCTGGTGACCCCAGACTTTCAAAACAGAGACTTTTTTTTTTTTTCCTAAAATTAATTTGTTTTTGATCATGGAATAGTTTGCTATACTATGTTGCAAATAAATATTAATTTTAGACGACATTTAGTCTATATAATGTATATTATTATGGACAGAGGCAGTGAGAATTTTATTTTCCTTGGTCAGGATATGTACAGTCAGTCCATCTTGGATTTACAAGGCTGACAATTAATACTGAACAAACAAGAACTCAAACTATGAATTATGAAAGAGCTGCAGCATCTGAAACCAACCACAATGAACATTTGACAGATAAACAGAACCACAGTGCTTCAGTTTCAGCTTCACAGTTTGTCATGTCTTTTATGGATTATGATTGTCTCTCTCAACTCACCATATATTTTTTATTAATAATTTTTTTTTTTTCTATTTTTTTATCAGTTACTAGAAATTTCAGGCGACTCCATTTAAATTTCAGGCAACCCCATGTGGGGTCCCGACCCCAAAGTTGAAAAACACTCTCCTAAACTATACTAAAAGTTCATGGCAGAGCAGCTGGAGAAGAACTAAGACTGAATGTTCAGTCATTTTCTACTTGAACTTTCTATTGGAGCCTGTTTCATGCCAAGATGTTTGTTAATGGACGTTAGCTTACTGTACTTGTAAGCTAACAACTGTATCAGTTTAATTGGTTGATACTAGGCTATACACTAAATATTTATAGAAGTAATTCGTCAGTTTTTTTAAAAGGGTAAGGACCTTGGTTCCCAAATAAAGACAACAAGTATCTTAAAAACCACTGAGGGTCACTGGGGTTGGTTCCAAAATGCCCTGGCACTCGTAGACTTACACTGAACTAAAAAAAAAAAAAAATACTGAGTTAATGATGTTTTTCTAGGAGTCCTTCTGGTCACATTTGTTCCAATTAGTCCCTCTAATAAATGACCCACTGGTCCATCTTACATTTTTTTCTTCCTTAATAAGATCTCGAAGGTCAAGGTTAAATATAAGACTTGGTTGGCAGCCAAATCAGACTTTCACAGCTTCAGTTTATTTAATAAAACACATTTTGTCCCCGACACACTGTTTCAGTGTAGTTGTCAATAATAGGTTACACTGACAAGATTGTAAAATGACTTTATTATGAGAAGTTTTTCCAGGTCTGTAAGCTACCCTTTAGCATTAGCTCACCTCTGACCCCTCAGGCTCCACCCTTTTGGTCCAAATATGGTAACTTCCAGCTCCAAAAGCCCAACATGGCGACAACCAAATTGCAACTATTTGCTTCAAAATAGCAGTTCATAAACCAACAGGTGACGTTACAGTTACTCCGTACATTATCATACACAATTTGTTTTTCTTTAAGCCTTCTCTTCTGCTCCTCTACAGCAGCAAGTGTGCGGTGTGTGATACCAGATACTATTAGTTTAGAAATAGAGTCAGCAAACAACCACCCCCAAGACAAATTTCAACAAAGTACACAAGCCCATATAAAGTCTTAATTACACAGAGGACATAGTATGTTAAATGTGAACCCCTCCTGATCCACAGAGTGAGGGAGTAACGTATTACATGTGCAACCGATATGTTATTACATTACAAAATAAATGTAAATGTAACCAGTAACAGGAAAAAATATGCACTTAAATTACAATTACATGTCAAAATGTGACAGAGGGTAACATCAAAATATATTATTTTCCTTTAAAAGATAGAATGTAGAATATAATAGTGAAGCAAAGCAAGGTGGGTGGTCGTGTTGTTGGACGAGTACATATTACAGAACTGGAAATTCAATAATATTTTCCTTTTGAAACAAAAAAAAAAGGCTCTAACATTACTATACAGTATCAGTTTCAACTGGCATGTTTAGGGGATTTCAGCTTCATCGCCCAGTTTAAAACAGTAGTTATAAAAGCATGTAAAAGTCCAAAAGTAATCAAATATGATAAGTTTCAGTTAGATCCAGTAGTTAAAATAGTTGCATTACTTAATTCATTTTAACAGGATAATTATGCTAATCTGTACCCTATTACACTTCAGAAAGTTAACACTCCCTGAAGTGCCAGTGAGGTAATATCTATATTTTGACAGATTCAGTGTAATTACATCGCTGTGCATGTAGACATGAATGGAAACTTTGAGTATAACACAAAGTGTGAGTGAAAACAAGAACCCGACGCACCAGTGTTTGGGTTAAAATGAAGGAGAAAAACTATAAGCATGATAAAGCTGCACTTCATGAAGTCGAGTTGTTGAGTTCATTCTTAGAATCAACTATATAAGCAGATGGTGAAAGTTCCACTGTTTGGTGGATCTTGTTTTTTTTTTTAAATGATTTACTGGCAGTACAAGTACAGTATATTAAGATATTTCTGATGGAAACCAACATCTGTGCCAGTTCTGAAATTTTACTAATTTAAAACATGGTTGGTAAAGTCTGTTTTAGCTGTGCGACATTTTCACCCCAACCAAAAGTCTGGAAAAAATCCTCATAAAAACCATTACAAAATTATAGGTTATTGAGTAAACAATTTAGATTCAGGATACCTCCTTCTGTACATGGCTGTTGCCTTGAGAGTCTGTGTTTTTGTCAGTTGTTTTGACTCTTGTGGTGTTTTTCTGTGAATTGCGAACATGTTGGATGTAAAATTGCCACTGGAAAATCACTTGAATCGCACCTGAAGCCTATTGTGAACGACTGCTGGGAATGGGAGTACACACAAACACACACACACCAACACATAGAGCACACAGAGTACACCGGCCTGTCGCGTGAGCCATGTGCTTGTGGATATCTGTTGGCATCTGGCTCTTATTTCCTTTCTCCATGTCACAGGCGCAAAGGCTTTAAGCATGAGTCACAGCCCTCAGACCTCCGGGGCATCCAGGCTTGCCTCTACAGACACAATACACGATTGCTGAAAATGTCACGACAATTTTCGCAGACTTACAGTAACATACAATCAGACACAACCTTTCAAAGTAACGCTTTAACGCTGCAGTCTTATTTATCTCCGCCATGTGTTAACGATTCATATATTCGGTTTTTAACGAGCTGTCTCATCTTTTCGGCTTCCGTTGTCATTACAGACAGTTTAAGTCATTGTTAAACATTATGGAACAAAGGGGGAGTAAAAACAAAAAACAATAAAAAATTACCCATGACTTCCGCCTTTGACAGTAGGCCGCAATTGAACGTTTGTTTGTGCCCCACAGCGACCGTGAGCGTTCTGTTTTTTATTTTGTAGATCATGGGATTTCATCTACTTGCACAAGATGTCAGTGAACACATTCAGATGAAAACAAACACGCACACTGTACTGAAAACTAAATAAAAGCCGACCGCTGAAACATCAAGAAAAGAAACTAAATGTGACAGATCTGTGTCTGTTTTAGGGGATAACAGATCTGTAAATGATACTCTTACAACATACCGCTTTATTTTCAGCCTATATTTAGAACGGATTCCCAGTTTGCATGCCGGGATGTTTCTGGCAGGCTATTGAATTAACAATTAATTCCTCCACAAATATTGTTTTGATGCAGATGCCAACAGGGACATCTTAGCCTCTTTTGTCTGGTGTTTTGGACTGTTGTGTGATTAACAGTGGAAGTGTGGGAACAACATGGGGGCCAGAGGCCATGCTTTGTTCTGTCTCTGTCTGGTCCAGTATGATACAAGGGTCACTTTTGGAGGAAGGTGGCCTTAACAATGATGCACTGAGTCACAAGTGAGTTACACAGGCCCGGCACTTTCCACAATGCATCAGAATCTGCGTCATGGTACTTAATTAAAATGAGGCAGTGGAATAGACAATGACGCCCTGATATGGTAGAGAAAGACACTGGAGGATGTTTCAGCGCCTGGAGGAAGGATTTTACTGTGGGTTTGTCATTTACAAAAGTCAAATGAATTAAATTGACACACATGATATTTTATCGTTAGCCTCAGAGAATAATTAAGCATAAGTCCTATTTTTTTTTCAGGTCATAGCCAGTGATGAAAAATGAAGCAGCAGTGTTAGGAGAGTACACAGACATCACAATTTGGCCAAAAATATGACATAAGCTGTTATGCTATGAGGCTAATGTTCAGTGTTTTGACTCCATTAACAATGTGTTGCAATAAGTACTCTGTCATCCAGTCATTTATCATAGTTAAAAACATGGCAATGCTTATGTGATTAAAAAAGGCATAAAATCTTTCTAAACTAGAAGCACTCGTAGAGTGCAGACCTCCACCAAGGCAGATCAGTGCCCCCCACCCCGATCACCACCAAAATTTAATCCTTTGTTCCTTGTGCCAGTATCAACATTTCCTGAAATTTTCATCCAAATCCATCCATAACTTTTTGAGTTATCTTGCACACAGACAGACAGACAAACAAACAAACAGACAAACAAACAAACAGACAGACAGACAGACAAACAAATAAACAGACAGACAAACAAACAAACAGACAAACAAACAGACAGACAGAGAGACAGACAAACAAACAGACAGACAGACAGACAAACCAACGCTGACAAAAACATAACTTCCTTGCCGGAGGTAATAAACTGCATCTGCTTTCATATAAACCTGTAGACCAGGGGTAGGCAACCTGTGGCTCTGGGGCCACATTTGGCTCTTGGACCATTTTCAAGTGGCTCCATGTGGCCTTGTTAAAAAATATATGGAAATTTTTAACCCTTTTTTTTTTTTCCTTTTGTTATTGCCGCAACCATTAAGTCATTCTGAATTTAAAAAATATAGTACTTGTAGTAGTAAAGTAGACTGTTTTATTTTATGAAGGTATGAAGGTTTTCATCTGTTTACTCCATTTGCTTCATATCCTCCTGAGACCCAGTAATGCATTTTTGTCCTCTGTAGGGGACAAGAGTTTCACAGCTTTACGTAGAAAAAAAAATCCTGTCCACCACAAAGGACATTTCATAAAAAAATTTAATTAGAATTAAAATTGTTTCTGGAAAAACTGTTGTAGTATGCTTTTGCCAATCAAGACAATTATTTAATATAAAAAAGCCAAAACATTTACTTTCCTGGGTCTCAGGAGGATATACCAGTTGATTTTTGCTGCACAAACATAATAACGACAAATGTCAGTTTTCTTTAGTGTAGTTCTGGTTTTTTTTTTTCTGGAGTTCTGTAAATGCACAGAAACTTTGATTTATCCTTGACAAATTCTGTACAAACTAATCCTAAACAGTCACTTCTTTGAGGTAAAACATATAGGGATATTAGTTTTTTTTTTCTTTTTCGGTTCTTAAATGGCTCCTTAAATAGTAAAGGTTGCCGACCCATGCTCTAGACCACAGGTGTCAAACATGCGGCCCGGGGGCCAAATCTGGCCCACCAAAGGGTCCAATCCAGCTCGTGGGATGAATATTGAGAAATGCAAAAATTACACTGAAGATATTAACAATCAGTGGTGTCAAAATCATTTTAATTCCACATACAGACATAGACAGACCAATTAGATTTCAAGTGGGTCAGACCAGTAAATATTATCATTATAACCTATAAATAATGACAACCCCAAATTTTCTCCTTTTTTTGGCGTAAAAAAGTAAAATTACATGAAAATGTTCACATTACCAAACTATACTTTTACAAAAAATGTGAATAAACTGAACAAATATGAACAAACGAGGCAGAATATTGTTGAAATTGCCCTTGTTTTTCTTAAGACAATTCAAGTTCGTGTTATTCAGACTTGTAAGGAAACGTTGTAGATGTAAACCTGATCATAATATAATTTTACTTTTTTCACTGTTCAATCAAATTGGGTTGAATGTGGAACTGAACTAAAATGAATTTGACACCCCTGCTCTAGACCTATTTTTTGGTGACTTCCAAATGAAATTTTCTCCACTTATGACATTTCTTTAATGATTTGTCACATTTATAACTGTGTTCAGTGAAAAACAAGTATTTTCCTATATGTACTTCACCAATTGTGTAGATGTTCTTCAAAGCTTCAGAGGTGAAGATAAAGTCAGCAAAAACAGAGACTGAAGAAACTGCAGAAAAAGTGGCTTTTTCAGCAAAATATATCATTAACTGAACATAAAACAAGCGTCTACAACCACTGTTACTTGTCAAACTACATGGGTTTTACTGGCGAATCAGTGTGGCAGAAAATGACCGTGTTTTCCCGTTCACTACAGAGCCTCTAAATGTTCAAATATCTGATGCTGATAAAAATCTGAGAAACTGCATTTTCCCTGAAATATTTCAATAAAGTTAGTGGATGAAAAGTTATTAAACATTTTACATCAGTATACTTTTAGCTGCTGTTGTCTGTTTAGGTTTTTGAGGATTAAGTTGAATAATATTACTTTGTTATTATCAGTAACAATTCATTCACATATTTTTACACAGTAACATAATTTGTAAAAGTATATTTTATCAACTAAATAAATGTAAATGTAAATTATTATGGATGGAAGAGAGCGGAACCCCAGCAAAGCAAATAACTGCTTAATATTATGGCATTCATAGCAAAATATACCTGAATGTACTAATTATCATGCACAAAAAAGTAAATAAATAAGAAAAGTAGAGCTATGTGTTTTTATTTCTTATATATTTTAGTTTAGTATTGAATTGTACACTTATACCACTTAAAGCAAAGTAAGGATATACAATAACAACTGTGTCCTGAAATACCAAATTATAAGAAACATTTTTGTGCTGAGGGGATAAACAACATACTTTGTTTTCATTTAATCATTACTATTCTCATCAATATTAAATATGTTTTGCCAGATTTTCTACAAAGCCAAATCCCTCCAAGCTAATGGCTACATGCCTGCATTCCTGATAAATAAAGCAACATTAACATTTTAAATTAAATTAATGACATTGCCTTCCTTTCACGACACAATTTTACTAACTTCTAATGAATAAACAGGCTACTGTCAACATACACAACATACTCATACATTAAGTGATATTAATACAGCGACAGTCTTAGTGGTGCTGTTTTCTTGGTATATTAAAGATGTAAAATGAGTTCATTATCTTACACTCAGAGTGAAGGTTAGATTTATGTGAATCAGAATAACTATACATTATGCTGAAATACTGTCACTGTATAAAACTAACACATAGTTAACCCATAAAGACCCAAACAGCAACAGGCAAACAAAAGCATCTACTGATCTAAACCGTTTAATACCTGTTGATCCACTAATCCTATCAATATGTGTAAATAATTGGTGTAAAATGCAGTTTGTCATCTTTTCATTTTCATCAGATATGACCCATTTGGAGGTTCGGAGGGTCCGTACTTACTGTAGAACAGGGGTGTCAAACTCATTTTAGTCCAGGGGCCACATTAAGCCAAATTTGATCTGAAGTGGGCCGGACCAATATAATAATAACATAATAATATATGAGTAATGTCAACTCCAAACTTTTCTCTATGTTTTAGGGTGAAAAAAGTAAAATTATGCGATCAAAATGTTTACATCGATCAACTATCTTTTAAAATAATGTGAATATCATGAACAAACTGAAATTTCTGAAGAAAACTAAGTGCATTTAATGATATTATGCCTTCGTTTATCATTTAAATGTGTAAATTACAACTTACAGATTACAGTGGATCGAGAAATACACAAAAGATTTAATAACAGGCAGAATATTGGAAAACTTGCACTTCAGACATTTCAAAATGTTGATATTTGTTCTGGTTATTCGCATTTTTGTGAAATGATAGTTTGTTTTAGTGTAAATACAGTAAAACGACATGAAAATTTTTACATTTACGAAGAAAAAGAAAAATTTGGAGTTGTGAGTATTTATAGGTTATTCTGATAGTATTTTACGGATCTGACCCACTATTAAATTGGGAACCTGAACTAAAATCATTCATATCTTCTGTGTAATTTTTGCATTCCACAAATTCATCCCAGGGGCCGGACTGGACCCTTTGGTGGGCCGGATTTGGCCCCGGGCCACATGTTTGACACCTGTGCTGTAGAAACACTATCATCTTCTACAGCGTTGATTCACCAGTAAAACCCATGGAGTTGGATCAATGACAGTGGATGGAGACACTTGTTTTCATGTTCGATTATTGATATATTTGCTAAAAAAAAAAAAAAAAGTCACTTTTTCTTCAGTTTTCCCTGGTTCTGAGGGTGTATTCAGACCTACCTCCTTTGGTCCATTTAAAACAGACCAGTTTGTTTCCTCGGAAAGTCTTTCTTCTTCTTCTTCTTCTTCTTCTTCTTCTTCGATATGAATACAAACATGCGAACTCTGATTTGAACCAAACAAGTGGACTGAGACCACCTCTTTGGTCTGATTCCAAATGGACTCTAGGTCGGTTCACTTCTGGTGTGAAGTGGCCTCGAGCCGAAATAAACCAAGGAACCATGCACCTTTTTGTGCTTGACGAACCACCGTAGCACCATGGTATTATGGGTAATCAACAAAACTGGAAGTAGCCCAGCCGCATGGGTAGCCAGAGCTAATAGTAGCAGCCATGACCCATGGACAGACGTGGAGCAATGAGGAGATTGAATGTCTCATTGACATGTGGTTCTACTGTTTTTAGGACCGCCATATTTGTTTCCATGGCCACCCGCTGTCTCTGATTCACCCCACCCACAACTTTTCTGTCCAATGCCAGCGCAATTCATCACATGTGTGCTTCTGTTTACAAATTTTGGTCCACTAGCAAAATGTGCAATGAGAATGCGACCCAAACGAAAAAAAATAAAGTCAGCATTCCATCCGAACTCAATAAGGTATGAATACGCCCTGATACGACAACCCTCAACTTTAATCTGAGCTTTGATCAGTACATTAAATATGGGAAAATACTTGATTTTCACTGAAAACAATGCAAAAAACAGAGGATAACTTTGTAAAAAATGGGGATAAATCATTTAAAAAAGGGTTAAATAGAGAGAAAACTTGATTTGGAAACTGCCACAAAAGTAGTACTGCAGGGGTGTCAGTCATTTTAGTTCAGGCGCCACATGCAGCCTAATATGATATATAGTGGGGCCGGAGAGGTAAAATAATATAAATAATAGGATAAAAACTGATAAATAATGTCAACTCCAATGTTTTCTCTATGTTTTTGAGTGAAAAAAGCAAAAGTCCTTAATGAAAATGTTTACATGTACGAACTGTACTTGAATATAACATGAACAAATATGAACAACCTGAAAGTTCTTAAGAAAAATAATTGCAATTTTAACAATATTACGCCTTAGTTTATCATTTATACATGTGCATCACAACTTACAGATCACAGTGGATCTACAAATACACAAAACATTTAATAACATGCAGAATATTGGTACAGTTCCACATATTTCAGACATTTTTGTTCAGGTTATTCACATTTTTTTGTAAAAGGCTAGTCTGTAAATGTAAACATTTTTGTAATTTTATTGTTTTTACACACAAAAAAAAAAAATCAGGACAGTGTAGTGTGTGTGTGCGTATGCATATATTTGTGTATGGAGGTTTGTTTACATCTACAGGGTGTCCCATAAGTCTCCATACATAGGAAAAATAAACGTTTCTTGACATAAACCATTTTTATTTATATAAAATGCTCTATATGACTACCATTTTGTCGGGAACACATTTCAGTGCGTGTCTGCTGAAGAACTATAAAGAAGAAATATAAAGAAATACGTTAGAACCACATGTGTATGGAATGTATTATGTCTCCTATGTATGGAGACTTATGGGACACCCTGTATATTGTGTCTGTGTTTTGGTGTATTAAGTGTTGGTTATGGGTCTGTCTTAGGGGTTGTTTGTGACATATGCGGCCATGGTGTTCGTTCAGTGTGTGTTGCTTGTGCCAGAAAGTTTGTACCTGCATGTTGCAACTGTTTTCTTATTCTTGTCTTTACTATTTGTTCTTATATATGTCTCCTTTATGTGAAGCACTTTGTAACATGTTGTTTTAAAAAGTGCTATAGAAATAAAGCTTTACTTCCTTACTTACTTAAACAAAGGGGAAAAAAATGGTTTTCATTATTTGTATTATGTACAAATAATTTAAATTAATTTGTATTATTTGTATTATGGTACAGTCTACTCTCGTTATACCGCCAACTTCCGTTCACGGCCAAATTGGCGGTATAGCGAAAATGGCGTTACAACGGGTTGCGTCCATAATGTGCATGTCTTTACTATATGATGTCTATGCTGCCTCCGTTAACCCGTTCTAATTGCGTTTCTAAATAAATCTTGATTCTGTTATGTTGTAAGGGATCATTTAAAGTGGGGAAACATTTTAAGCATTATTATACCGTGTCGGGAAATGACACCCCATCATCTTGAGGCTTTGGCTTAATCCCACGTCCTCTTCCCGACATCCTGACCTACTGAGTGTTCTGCGATAAATGAACGGTGGCCGTTCCGTAGACCTACTCATAGCTTGTCGCGATCAGCGTCTGGCGCGTTTGTTTCAGTGCATTGTTAAAATTTATGTGTACTCGATGGCAATCACGCTAGCGGTATAATGGTCAGGAATCAATGGTATAAGTGTTGTTTGTGCATGGAACTGGGCTGGCGGATGGCGATAGGCGGAAATGGCGGTAGCTAATGGAATAATGCATTGGGGATTTTTGTGCAATGGTTTTGGTTGGCGGTGAGCGAAAATGGTGGTATAACGGCGGGCGGTTTAACGAGAGTAGACTGTAGTATTTTACTGGTCAGACCCATTTTTGACCTAAAATAAATTGAACATCCTTGATTCTTAATTTCTTCAATTTAATTTTTGTATTTCACAAATTCATCAAACGGGCCAGACTGGAGCCTTTGGCGGGCGGGTTTTGGTCCCCGGGCTGCATGTTTGACACCTGTGTAGTACTGGGTCTTTATAGGTTAAAGCACATTTACATACATTTGAAACTGTGGATGAAAAACAACAGCTTTTAGAGCAGTGCGGTACTGATGCAGCTGCCTCCATCTGGTCTCTGGTCTCAGGTCCACTGTCCCGCTGCCCAGTGAACCAGCTGGTCCTGACTGTCAGCAGGACCTGGACTCAGACAGCTGATGGTGGCCAGATGCTGAGTCTCTCTCTCTCTCTTTTTCCTCTCACCGTGAGAGCCGACTCCATCCTCCTCTGCAGAGCCCAGGACTCGTAGCTACCTCAGTCGACCCCGCAGCATGCTGCATTGATTTCAACAGCAGAGGAAGAGCTCAGAGGGAGAAACATGGACCGGGGTTTAGGAGTTAGGTCACACAAATGCGGAACATCAGAACAGTCCTGTTGCTGATTACAGACAGGTCATAACAACATCATACCCTCATGAAAAATTCAACCGATTTTTCCGTTGCTGTCATTGTAATAATAACAACACAAAGCATCATCTCATCAAAAGCTACATTTGCAGCACATTTATCTTTTTTAACATGTTTGGCCTCAATAATTAAATACTCAAACCTAGAATGTCAGTTTTTACATGCAAAGAGGATAAATCAGTGAAGTTTCTGTGACTTTTCCAGCTGTTTTTTATTTTTATTTTAGTGTTACTAAGCAGCAGCCAAAATGTCCTGGATCTTCCCGGTGATTGTTTTTGTCATGATTAAACTGATGCAATTTGTTTTTCACAAAAAAGAAAGAAAGAAAAATGTATCTGCAAAAGCTGGAGATGGATATACGGCAAATGTGTTAAAACTTAAATCTGCTTAGACAAACAAATGAATATAAATGAGTGAGATTACGGAGATACGCGGAAGAATCCAAGTTTTTCAAACAAATGATGAATTCAGCGCTAACATCTGTTACATTGCTAAATCCGTAACCCCAACAGCCTGTGAGTCATGTTTGTCTAAACTCTGCTATTATCGCCTCATATTTACTGTCATTACTCACATTAGCGAAAGGTTTGGACAGGCCCTTTTCAGTACGATGTTTAACCAATTTGAAATGTACAATATGTTCCCCAGCCTTACGTAGAGAGGAACCTCAGGCAGAAATGAGGAAAAAACTAAAGTCATGATGCTTTTATTTGAGATTTGAGTCAAAAATGCCACTTTTACAGCTGGGCTGATACAATCTGTGCTCTCTACAGAGAATGAAAAACCCACGTTGGAGATAAATCAGCGAAAGCAGATCGTTCCAGTGATCTTCATTTTATTCCTCTTCCACCGGTGTTTATCTGAGGAGCAGAGTAGAAGTGTTTGCATTTTCTGTTTTTTTGTTCTGTTCTTCCCTTGGATTTTTCCCAGCAGAGTGTATTCTGCTCAGGATGGTAGAGCCTCCGGTGGAAAGGACTGGCAGTGGGCCTGGTGTTCAACTACAACCATCTGGGGATGTTTGAACGTCGGTAGTGAAAAACATCTCAACTACTATGCGCTTTTTACTGGCGTTGACTGATTTATCCGCCACGCTTGCAAGTGTCTTTCCTAACTTGTTTTCCCTGCAAAACAACTAAAAAGGTTGCAAATGTGCTTTCGTTTTCATTTATCTTCATATCTGTTGATGTTCTCTGCAGCGTAGATGAACATCACATTCATTTTTAAAGATATAGGTGCAGTTTTATTTTACTTTACATGCTTTTCCCTTGTATTTTTTGCTACTTTGGGGTATTTTCACTTGCAGATTAACCCATAAAGACCCAAACTTCCACCGTCTGAACTGTTCAATACTTGTTGATCCACTAATCCTATCAATACATGTAAATAATTGGTGTAAAATGCAGTTTGTCTTTTCATTTTCATCAGATATGACCCATTTGGATGTTCAGAGGCTCTGAAGTTACCATGGAAACACTGTCATCTTCTACAACATTGGTTCACCAGTAAATTCCATGGTGTTTGATAAATGACAGTGGGTGGAGACGCTTGGTTTATGTTCAGATAATGATATATTTGCTGAAAAAGTCACTTTTTCTTCAGTTTTCTCAGCTTCAGTTTTCTTAACTTTATTCTTAGCTTTTATGAACACCGACATAATCAGTAAATTAAATGTAGGAAATAAACTGATTGTCACTGAAGAAACACAAAATACGGGAGATTATATTAAAATAAATGGTGATAAGTCACTTAAGGAAAGTAGATATAGAGGAAAAAATCATATGGCCACAAAAGTAACACTGAGCCCTTATAGGTTAATACACAGGTGTCAAACATGTGGTCCAGGGGCCAAATCCGGCCCGCCAAAGGGTCCAGTCCGACCCTTGGGATGAATTTGTGAAATGCAAAAATTACACCAACATGTTAATGATCATTTTAATTCAGGTTCCACATTCAGAACAATTCAAGCTCAGGTATGTCATAATAGCCTATAAATACTCACAACTCCAATTTTTTTTCTTTGTAAAATATAAATGTTTTCACGTATTTACACTAAAACAAGGTATAATATTGCAAAAATATCTGAATAACCTAAGCAAATATGAACAACCCTAAATGTCTTAAGAGAATTAAGTGCAATTTTAATAATATTCCACCCGTTATTAAATGTTTTGTGTATTTGTAGATCCACTGTGGTCTGAAAGTTATAATGTACACGTGTGACTGATAAACTGAAGCATAATATTTTTTTAAAATTACACATTTTTTTCCAGTTTATTCATATTATTCACATTGTTTGAAAGGATAGTTTGTAAATCCAAACATTTTCATAAAGTAATTTTACTTTTTTCATTCTAAAACATAGAGAAAAGTTTGGAGTTGACATTATTTATATGTTATTATATTATAATTTGACTGGTTCGGCTCACTTCAGATCAAATTTAGCTGAATGTGGCCCCTGAACTAAAATGAGTTTGACACCCCTGGGTTAATACATATTTTCAATGTTAATGAGTTCTTATAGCAGCAAGACGTGTACATTGAGGTACATTGACACAAGTTTAGTAACTATGGCTGTTCACCATCACAGTGGATTTGAAATGAAGTTTTTCTTAATGGTTAATGCAATATTTTTGTTAAATCCACACTTCCATAACAATTTGACTGAAAAATGGAAAAATTTGTGCCACTGTCCAATATGACTATATGTGTTTTTTAATGAAAATAATCAGAAGTTCTCTCCATCCTCACAATGAAAGTGAATGTAACTCTAATATTCAATTCAATTCAACTTTATTTGTATAGCCCAGTATCACAACAAGGTTATCTCAAAGGGTTTTACAGAGTCAGTTGGAGTAAACAACAGTCAAATAAACAGCAAGAAAATGAGTAGTGTCCAGGGCATCCCCCGTCCTTAGACCCTCCTTCTCGGCAAGGAAAAACTCAAAACCCAGTGGGAAAAGGGAGAAACCTCGGGGAGAACCACAGTGAAGGAGAGATCCACTCCCATGGACGGACAGGCTATAGATGCACCAGGACTGATGGACGTCCATTTGCAGATGTAGTTCTAGTCTGCAAGGATGCAGTAGGGTGTTAGGTGGCAGTAGGGAATAGGTGTTACTCATTTGTTTCTGTTTTTGACAAGTAACAGGATTACATTTTTCCTTCTCATCCTAATTTCCAAGGCTATAATAGCTTTGGATTTTTCATTATAGTTTAGTTTTATTTAGTTTTGACTTTTTTTTCTCTAATTCATTTAGTTTTAGTTAGTTTTTAGAGCAGGTTTGCTAGTTTTTATTAGTTTTCATTATTTTCTAAATGCTTAGTTTTAGTTTAGTTTTAGTTTTTTTTTATATCTTTTATCTTCTTCTCTGTCGTATTCAAATAAATCCCAGACAGGACTCTGCTGCTTTCTCCCAACTTTAGTCTCCATGTTTCCAGGTAGAGTGGGGACCAGAAGACGACTGGAAACCACAAGTAATGAGTAGTGACGGACCGTTAAATATCATATGGTGCCAGCAGCTAAAATTACTTGAGGGAAATAAATCGATTTCATATCAATCTTACATTGACGAAGACGAAAACAAAAGGAATTTTATCCATATTTTTTATACATTTTAGTTAGTTTTGTAAGCACACAATACAGTTTCAGTTAGTTATCATTTTTTTCTTTTAATTATAGTTTTTATTTATTTCAGTTAACTACATGTTTTTACAATTCTAGTTTTCGTTAGTTTTCGTTAACGATAATAACCTTGCTAATTTCCTCATGTTTCTCATTCGTGGCTCAGTATTAAAATCGGAGGGAAAAAAAAACGCATTGTGCTGATAAATGTGAATGAAAGTAGTGTTTTATATTGTTGAGTCAACAGTGTCCTACTACCCACTGTGGATGTCTTCCCACAACCGTAGCAGGCTTTAAATGACATTCATCTTGTCTGTGTTCTCCGGTGAAGGGCCTACTATAAAAGGCTTTACGGTAGGGACCACCATCCATGCTCATCATCCTGACAGTCTCTGTTTGTTATTCCAGGCAACTGCACAGCCTGATAGGCCTCCAGCACCCGCAAGCAGCCTCATTCAGACTACATCTCTCTGATTCCCTGCCACAAACCGTTCCCCGCGACTTAATCTGTCCGCTTTTTGTCCTTTCCCCCCTCCTCCTCCTCCTTCAGCTCATTTACCCGTGAGTCATCGCTGTGGTTTGGACCGGGGATCAAGAAAGTGCAGATGTATGACTACGTCTCAAAACAGAAATGGAGTTAAAACCCAAGGGTTAAGGGAAGCCTGGTTGCAAACCGCTACAAAATTTCTTGACTTAATTATGTGCCAAAGCTGCCCCTCAGCCATTTTTTTTTTTTTGATGGTGGTGAAGGAGAAAGTGAAAAACCAGGATGAGACATACAGTTTTTTAATGTGAGAAGTATGGCTAAATCCATCAGGCATGTGCATCCACCCAAAGACACGAGGTTAAGATGTGGGTTTCAGCATCCAGGAGACAAATGAACACTGTATTTCACCTCCTGTGTTACATAAAGGTCTATTTAAGGTTGGCTTTTATTGTATTTTCAATTGTACGTCTGTCCAAAAGCGAGTAGTAACAGTCTTCTTATTCTTAGTATCTGCTCCAAAGGTCCACATGAACTAGAATAAAAAAGCATTGATGTTTGTTGCTGCTTTTTCTTGGAATAATTCGCAAAATAACCATAAAGTTTATCAAAATATTAACTGAGATAGACACATCTGGCTGTTTATGTTTCGTCCAATATTATTAATCTTTGATGAATGTTCATGAACTGTACTTGATATTTTATGATTCCATTATTTATTTTTTTCATTATGTAAATCTTATGACATTTATGTGCCTGATGGAGCTGCTTCAGCCAAGGCGCCCTTATCAATCTCCATGATAATATGGTTAAAATAAAAATAAAATTCCACTGTATTAAAATTCAACTTATTACTTTTATACATTTTAGTGAATAACTGCTCTGCGACCTCTGAGTTAATTGCTGTGTTTACTTGCTCTCTACAAAGAACTCAAGTGTGGCCAAAAACACCAGAGGCCAGACAAACCCCTGCGTGATTATAATTTATTTGGGAGCAAAACCATAGCAGAAAATTAAAGCAATGGCTTTAGCTGAATATTTAGGATGTGTTGCCAGATTTCAGCCACTGAACAAACTATTAGTGATTATATCTGAATAACAGAATAAATAGAAACTATCAGAGTAAGTAAGATCTGTGTGACATTTTTGACTCAGTGTTTGAAGAGGACAGTGAATGCAACGTGCGATCATATTGCCAAACATTTGGCAGAAGAAGTTGGTGACAAAGACCCCCCCCCCCCCCCCCCACTGTTCTTAATTTACATGAATGACATAACAAACTTCAAAAAGACACTGAGACATGTGAAAGCCAAACGAGCCTTGATTGTTTATGAAAATTCGAATGTATTGATTCCTGATTAGACCTCTGACTTTATTTTATTTTATTTTATGATGTTCTTTACTAATACTGTTCAGATAAGTTTGATATTGTTGCTCAGTCTAAAAAAAAAAAAAATCCTTTTCTATGGAATTCGATTGAATGTATAACCAGATTTTGATTATCCCTCTGGTATCCAGGTGTGCCTTTTAGACACACTTTGCACTTCAGTTTAAAAAACTTCATATTATTTTTCACAATTTAAATAAGGTTAGAATTCAAAAGTGGTTCATTTTTGCATGACCTTTAAAATTCTGGCCACCAGCTAAAATTTGCACATTGTAAACAAAAGAAAATTACCAGACTAGCATCTGTCTCCCAAGTGTGCCTAAAACACACTATTTCTTCCATTTGATATGTATGATTAGGGCTGACCTTGATTTACAAAAATAAAATCAAATTAGAGCAGAAAAATAAATCAATATATAATATTTAATAGTTTGATTTATAGGTGTGCATTTTACGCACACTTGGTGACAGATGCTAGTATTTTTGTACATTTGACCTAGCGCCAAAAATAATAATACAAATTAACCAGTGTTGGAGTTAATCATTGACATATGCCAGGCTGCAAAAATCAAATAATATGTGATCCACTTTTTATGTAGTATATTGAAAAAAATATTTTTGTGTGTGTTTTTTGCATCTAAAAAAATGGTTTGTTTACATTACAAACGGCATTTAAAGGGTTAAAAAATGTGAAAATTATTGAGTATTTGGTATTTTTATTTATGGCTCAAGTTGATGAAATAGAAAAAAGTGTAAAAGAATTAAGAACAAACTGTATGAAATTTTTTTGACATTATTCCACAAGTGTGTGAAAAAGGCACACTTGGTGCTTAGTAAGGGCCTTGGTGGACAGGATACCGGAGGGTTAATAAAGTTGAAAAAAAAGGGAAAAAAAAAAAAAAGAAATTGGTAACACCTGCAGCCACGCCCACAGCCTCAAGATGTGTTAAAATGGCGGATTGGCAGTGTACAATACAGCTCTTAACCAAATATGAGTGTTGGTATGAAAAATCCTTTCTAAATCCAGAAAAAAGCTCATGTATCTGCTTGCCGTTGCTGTTTCAGGTGCTGTGTTTGGGAGGTCTTCTGGTCCCGTCCCACCACGCTGTGATGTTTTGGCAGACACATTTACAGACCTCGTGCTTCACGTCTTGTTGAGCTAAAGAGCACACGGTGAATTTTAAACCTACGTTTACAAGCCACAAGTGGCAAAACACTCCTCATTACCCATTTAAGCATCGTATTTAGTTTTGTTTGCTTCTTACTCACCGTGCTTGGAGACCACCTTGAATGACATCAGCAAATTAGCCGTCAGAGTTTACTGTGGACATCTGCAGCCCTCACCGGCTTACACGCCTAAGGAGGATCCATCCATACGCACTCCTATATTCTCTTTGGACTAACAAGGTTTCACTTCAGGAGAAATCCATTTATTTGGTCTATAATTGGGTATTGTTTCATGGCCATCCATTCAATTTTGCCTAATTGGGTGTATTTTTCATGAGTGGATTTGACAAACTGGGACGAATCGAATAACCGCCCACCTTCGACTCCCATGTTAAAATATTTCATCTTTATCTGGAGCTCTTGAAGCTGCTGGGGGTTAACGTTAGCCAGATCACACTTAATCTCTGCCCTAGTCAGTCCTCATTAAAAGGCAACAGGGAAGAGATGCAGCAGACAGAGCCCAGATCGCAGCCCTGTCGTCTGCGAACGCTTGATGTGGGAACATTGGTAGTGACAGGGACATATATTGTTACTGCTGAAATTGCCATGTTGCACAGGCTACCTTTGTTTTGGACAAGACAAGAAACCTTCACTATCTAGTATTTACCATATGCAGTTGTTTTTTCATGCGCAAAATTACAACGTTTATATGTTTCACCCTAAAACGACAACTCAAGATGTGTATTTTGTCACTGTGTATACATTTCTTGTGAAAGGAACGTCTCCACCATCAGTTTCTTCTCATGGTTTTATGATGTGGCGAGTTCCCAAAAAAATGCTTTAAAGCAGGGGTGTCAAAAATAAGGCCCACGGGCCAAAACCGGCCTGCAAAAGGGTCCAATCTGGCCCCCAGGGATGTATCTGTGCAATTGTGCGAAAATTATGCTGAAAATATTAACAGTCGAGGGAGTCAAACTCATTTTAGATCAGGGGTCACATATTGACCAGTGTGATTTTAAGATGGTCAGACCAGTAAAATACTATCAGAATAACCTATAAATAATGACAACTCCAAAGTTTTCTCTTTGTTTAACTGTAAAAAAAAAAAAAAAAAAAGTAAAATTACATGAAAATCTTTTCATGTACAAACTATCCTTTCACACAAAAGATGTGTATTATCTGACCAAATATGAACAACATGAAAAGTCTTCAGAGAAGTAAGTGCAATTTTAACAATAATATGTCTGTTATCAAATATTTTGTGCCTTTGTAGATCCACTGTGATCTGTAAGTTGACTTAATGATAAGATGAGGCAGGATATTGTTAAATTTGCATTTATTTTTCTCAGGAAATTTCAGGTTGTTCATGTGATTCATATTTTTTAAAGGGTACTTTGTAGATGTAAACATTTTCATTGAATAATTTTACTTTTTTCCACACTAAAACATATAGAAAGTTTGGAATTGACATTATTTCTGGGTTGTTATGCTATTATTTTATGTATGTGTAGTGTGTTCAGTATGTGGCCACTGAACTAAAATGAGTCTGACACAGTTCCTTTAAAGGACATTTTGTGTACCTGTGCATGGACATATTTTATCTATATATTTTTAATGCTCAAACTATGGTAGTATTTGAAATTGTGGCAAAGCGATGTTGAGAGAAAAGTTGTTTTCACTTGTTTTTATTAGAGCCTGTAAGGATCGCTGCCATCTTTAAGGGAGATAATTGGTCAGGTCTTTCAGTAGTAAACCCTACCAGCCCACCAGTGAATCACCAGCATGTTATAGCCTGAAGTTAAGAACATTTTGAGCCTTGACGTACTGTTTTTTATTGCAAAACTTAACTCTAGGTTGAAATTTCTTTTCACGAGTATAAAATGCTTCTTTGTCAAGGATAAATGTAAATCTAATTAATTATATCTGAGGATTCATCTACCATTGTGGCATGAGAAAAGCCTATTTAAATAGTCCACACCCTTGATACCCAGTTTTCAGTTTCTCTCCCTCTGTGAAAAAGAGGGAAGTGTGCCATCCGGTTACTGGAAGAGCCAACCGACCATGTGGAAAGTCTGCTTCAGACGGGCATTCTTTCAAAACCCTGACTATGTACACTCATTCTGCAGCATGTTTGGAGAAAAAACTTTTTTTTTTTTTTTTTTTTTTTTTTTGTGTGCTGTGCTGTGCTCAGAGCCCATTGCCCTCCTCAGCAACAGGCTTCAAAAACAACTCGATATAAATCTTTCCAATATGGATTCTGAAACTAAACAGGACCTAAACAAGACATGGTCATGTGGGCTGAAGCAGTAACGTCTGTGTGTGGAGTGTGTGTTCCTTTAACGGGCCGCTAATCAATGAAAAAAAAAAGAGGAAAGAATTGGACGTAACATTAGACTAATCCACAGATTTCTGTCTCAAAGGAAAAAAGTGAAGTCAAATAGTGGAAAGAAAGGAGGATTTTACCGTAAGGATAGAAGCAATGTGATTTATCACGTTTTAAAGCTCTAGTCTACAGCGTTGGATGTGTCGTTTATTCATCCAATGCAACACATTTGATGATGAGAATTGACACATTTTCATTATTTGTTTTGTTTGTTTCCACATGATCAGCCCAGTGAAATAAGAATAGGTGTGGTCTGTTTTTATATGTATTTTGCTTTGCCAGACACTTTAGTACTACATATGTGTTAATAAAGGAAAAGTCTGATGAGGACAAATAACACACTAAATTAGTTCTAGTAAATGGGGATTTCTTCATTCATATTAACCCTTTCATGCATAGTGGTTACTACAGCGGACAGTTATTCTACAGCTGTTCTCATATATATTCATGGGTTTTGTTGTTTTAACACAGTGGACACTTGTGCATCATCACAAACACCACAATCCATACCAGTACTGTAACTTTGCTGCTCTTGATAAACCTGGATAATATGTTGTAGTGTAAATCAATTGCTAGTTGTTATTAGACTGTAATTAACAGTTTTGTTTATTAAAGGTTTTTTTGCAAATTATCTCCATGATGTGAGTAATAACTAGTATTAGAGTAGGTTAAAATGTGAGAAAACATCAGATTACGGCATTAAAAAAGTTTTTATTTCACAGTTTTCACATATATCACTTTCTGGTGATGGGTTTTAAATACATGTTTCTTTGCTTCAGAAATTAAACACACGGTTTCCAAATGAGTGGACATTTTTGTAACTCCATGAAAAATACATTCATTAAAAAATTTCAATTGCGTTGTTTTTTTCATGCCTAAAGAGGAATAAAATCACTCAAGAAAAAAAATATTGATTCAGATTCTCATCATTCATGCATGAAAGGGTTAAGACTTAAATAATATGAAAAAATGACTTTCACTGCATTTTTACGATCATTAATTTTCATTATTACATAAGTAAATACTGTTGTAAATCACTAAATATTAAGGAATAATTGTATTATACCAGTATTAATGCATTATATATGACTAAATAATAATATTCATGATGTAAATAAAAAGTCATAACAATGAAGGCTGATGCAGAAGAATAAGAAATGACGGAGGAAATATCAGGAGCTGAAAACACATAAAAATCATCAAATATGACTTTACATCTATGTTCATTGTGAAGGATTATGAAAGCAGCTCAGACAGAAGTTCCTGCAGGGAATAACAACAAACCCCCGGAGAAACTATTCATACTGACGACGAACAGTGTCATGAGGTTTATATTGAGATGCTAATGCATGGAGATGAAAGCTGCAGGACGGCTTTAAAGCAGGAAAGGATGTGACCGTGATGCATGAGGAGGGCCACGTGTGGATGTTACTGAGCTTATGATGTGTGGTCTGTTGTAGAAATGTTAATCGTTCTGAACTCTATATCACAGCAGAGCAGGTGCGTAGCTTTGTGAAGGAGTGACTTCTCTATTTACTGTGATTTATAGTGAAGGCATCACACTTAACATAAAGTGACTCCCCACTTACACCCTGTCTGTTGAGGAGGAAACATTCACAGTGCGCTGTCACAACAAGTAGTGTGTTTTTTCCACAGAGACATCCAGTAGTTTGGAGGTTTTTATTTATTGTTTTCCAAAGAAACACTGATACATGCTGCTTCCATTTTGTGCAAATACACTTTTTTTTGGGACATTTTGGTACATTTTTCTTGCCCTTAAGAGTTTTGTCATTGTTGGAAAACCACTGTAAACAACATGAAGATGCCTTCTCTGCTTTGTGATGTTGCATGAAAGTGCACATGGTTTACAGCACGATGGTTTTGATATTTAAAGACACATAGAGGGGTATTTGTTTCTTGATGGAAAGCTGATGTCTTTGCAGATACAACGCTTTCATCAGCTCACAACAGCGGAGCTCAAACAGAAAAAAAATATATATTTGCGGCTTCGATCAAGCGGTAACACGTGGACACATTTCATCTTCAGCCGTCTCTGTCATGTAAGCAGAGTAACTTATATGCACGTTTTATACATATTTGAGTAGGTATTTATAAGCACTTTAACATTATGTATAACTAAATTTGAGGAGTTAAAGTTTTTAGGTGAAAAAATGTCAAATTACTGCTCGGTAACATGTGGACTTGAAACGGACATCAATATTTCAAAACATTCAAAACATGCGGTTCTCGACCGAAACTGATATGAAGTAGGACAAAAACTTTTAGATATTATGTTCAACTATGCTGAAAATACACTTTGGAGTAAAATATTGAAAAGTCTCTGTTTTATTGACATGAGAATGTGGTAATATGTGGACAGGTTGCCATAGTAACACGTGACAACTCTTTACCATTGTATGCATCACCCAAAATGTTGACTTATTTTTTAAAACAACAAGCCAAATATAATCAATGTTTTATTTAATGTATTTAAAAGTAACACAGTGTTATTTACAACTTGTGCTGGTCCATATTGATATAGGTAAAATACAAATAAAGAATAATTTCTTAGTAACAGTTCACAGATAGTCTTTTTTAATGTGACCAGTGTATAAATTCACAAACTTCATCATTCAGAATTTTAATTTCTCAAAGTAACAGACAGTCTTTTCATGTCTTTTTGTTAATTTAATGCAGTCTAGCAGAAGGTTCAGAACTTCTCCTGTACTGTGCAAGTGGTATTTGAAAAAGGATAACAGTTCCATAAAATAGAAATCTACAGCTAAAAGATGACCCCATTTAATAAATGATGTGTGCAAATTTACTTTGTCATGCTGATGTTCACTTTTGCTTGACATTGAAAATAATTAATTTAAGTAGAAATGAATTCATCCTTTGGCACATTTGGAATTATTTTTAATGTCATGGTCATTTCTGTTGCAGGGGCTTCACATTTTTAGACTCAGAAGAAGCAAAAATAAAGGACAAAACTTGACTTTGACTTTGACAGCACAAATATAAACAAGTCTTCTGCTGCCCTCTATTTTTCCGCAGTTTTGTTTAGTAGAAATCCACAGAGGTGTGTTTTTTCCACTTTTAAGCATTTTTTCAATTAGGTAAGGGCAGTAAAATATTTTTAAAACCATTATGTAAATGATTGTAACATCGTATTTGTACCATTTATGGGTTTTATTAAACCCATAAAGACCCAGTGCTACTTTTATGGCCATTCCAAAATATTTTTTTCCTCTATATTTAATTTTTCTTAATGAATTTATCACTGTTTATTATGACATTATCCTCTGTAGTTTATGTTTTTTCAGTTAACATCAGGGATTGTCCTATATTTAATTTACTGATCATATAGATTTTCATAAAAACTCACATTAAAGTTGACAGTTATTATATCAAAAACAGAAATCTGGAGAAAAAAACTGACTTTTTCTGCAAAACATGTCATTAACTGAACATAATCCAAGTGTTTCCATTCACTGACATTGATCCAACTCCATAAAAAGATGACGCTAGTGATTCTAGTTCTCTAGGGTTTTAACCCATAAAGACCAAGTGCTACTTTTTTGACAATCGCAAATAACTTTATCTTTATATTTTCCCTTTCTTAAGTGATTTATCACTGTTTATTGAAATATTATCCTGTTTATTTTGCATTTCAGTAAAATCAGGTATTTTTCAATATATAATTCACTGATCATGTAGATCTGGGGTGTCAAACTCATTTTAGTTCAGGGGCCACATTCAGCCCAATTTGATCTCAAGTGGGCCGGACCAGTAAAATAATAATGGCGAAAAAAGTAGAATTATGTTATGATCAGGTTTACAGCTACAAAGTTTCCTTAAAAATCTGAATAACATGAACAACTTCAATTGTCTTGAGAAAAACTAGTGCAACTTTAATAATATTATGCTTCGGTTTATCAGTTTATCAGTTTCACATGTGTGTTACAATCGCACAAACCATTTAGTAGCAGGCAGAATATTGGTAAAATTGCATTTACTTTTCTTAACACATTTCTGTTTGTTCATATTTGTTCAGGTTATTCATGTTTTTTGTAAAAGTATAGTTTGGTAATGTAAACATTTTCATGTAATTTTCCTTTTTTTACATCTTAAAACACAAAGAGAGAATTTGGCGTTGTCATTATTTATAGGTTATTATGATAATATTTTACTGGTTCTGACCCTCTTGAAATCTAATTGGACTTTATGTGTCTGTACACGGAACCTGAATTAAAATGATTTTGACACACTTCAGTGCAATTTTTGCATCTCACAAATTCATCCTGCAGGCCAGATTTGGACCCTTTGGCAGGCCGGATTTGGCCCCAAATGTTTGACACGTGATGTAGATAAATAAAATCTCACTGTAAATTCAAAGGTTATTATATCAGAAACAGAGAAAACTGAAGATAAAGTGACTTTTTCAACAAAATGTATCATTAACTGAACATAAACCAAGTGTGTCCATCCACTGTCATTGATCCAACTCCATGGGTTTTACTGGTGAATCAATGTTGTAGAAGATGACAGTGTTTCTACATTCACTATAGAGCCTCTGAACGTCCAATCCACGTCATATCTGATGACCATGAGAGGATGACAAACTGTATTTTACACCAATTATTTACTTGTATTAGTAGGATTAGTGGATCAACAGGTATTAGACAGTTTACATTAGTAGGTGGTTTTGGTCGTCAGTGGCTATTTGGGTCTTTATGGGTTAATGAAGCCACACACACTCATGTGCTCCTGCATGGCATAAACATTCATCTGTGTCGGAGAGAGAACCAGAGCGTCAGACAGAGATAGAGAACCGGTTGAGGGACTGGTGGGTGTGTTCGGGTGTGACCCCGATGACTCAGCCACCAGCTATGTTCTTCTTCAAGGTGAATGAGTCATAATCTCCCTCCATGGGGAGATTACTCTTTCCAACGGATATTTACTCCTCTAATGAATATCACCTTTAAAGTAAGAATCTTGAACCCAGAATGCTGAAAACTCGCTGTAAAAATGAACAAACGTGTCTTTAACCCTTTCATGCATGAATTCTGAGAACCATAATTAAGATTTTGAGTGTTTCAAGAGTGTTTTTATTCCTGTTTAGGCATGAAAAAAAAAATGCGATTGAATTTTTTTATGACCCTATTTTTCATGGAGTTACAAAAACATCCACTCAATCATGCATTTAATTTTAGAAGCAAAGAAACATGCATTTACTGATATACTGTGTGAGAACTATGAA
Organism: Sphaeramia orbicularis; assembly: GCF_902148855.1. Classification (NCBI taxonomy): domain Eukaryota; kingdom Metazoa; phylum Chordata; class Actinopteri; order Kurtiformes; family Apogonidae; genus Sphaeramia; species Sphaeramia orbicularis. Next base: position 29,114,144 of record NC_043973.1, read on the forward strand.
AGAAAAACATTTTTAATGCTGCTAATCTGATGTTGTCTCACATTTTAACATACACTAATACTAGTTATTAATCACTTCATAGAGATGATATGCAAAAAAAACAAACAACTTTTTGTTTAAAGTTAGGAATTAGGATATTTTTTTTTAAGTTCAAACATGTTTGTGCAGATCAGGTTTATCTAAAACAGCAAAGTTACAGTATTGGTATGAACTACAGTGGATGGGATGATGCATAAGTGTCCTCTGTGTTGGCTGATATGGAATTAAAACAACAAAATCCATAATTATACAAGAGAACACCTTTGAACAGCTGTCCACTGTAGCAACCACTATGCATGAAAGGGTTAAAACTTCTGGTTTTCCTTCCAGAGTGTGTAAAATAAATGTTTATGAAAGCAAATGAGTAATATTTCTGAAGGAGGGGTCAAAACAGCTCATGCAAAAATAAAAATATTAGCTACTAACAGTCTTCATAACGAACATTTGATTTCCTTCAACAGCACGCTCTGATGAAATGACTCATATCCATTTTCTTCTGATGGAAATTAACACTTTGGCTCGCCCTACTTTTCTTCTTTTTTCTTCTATCTCTCCGTCTGCACCCATCCCTTCTGGTTAAAACTCTCCTCCCTCTTCTCCTTTTCATCCCTTTGCATCCTCTCTTGTTTTCACTGGCTTTTGTCAGGATTATCCTCCATTAAAGTCCTCATCCTCTTCTCTTATGTACACATTTTCTGTTGTCTCCGGCCCTTTTGCCATACCCAAGCTGCCAAGAGGGATTTGGGGCCTCAAAGTTCTTCTGTTAATGTGACAAAAACGGTCGATATCTTCTGTGAAATGAGAGCGGTCATCATGGTTGAAGAGTTCTCATCTGTTCTAAATAAACTCTACCCTGAGGGGGTGAAATGAAAGCGGTGGAAGAACTCTCCACATGAGCCAGGTATTGGACTGAAATCTGCAATGGCAACAATTACATCTCCCTGTTGCACATACAACAACGCGACATCCACGCAGATTTCCCTCCTGTTTATTTGTGACCGAACCTCCATTTAGAGCAGGATGTATGTTTCAACACGTCGCTGCTGCTGTTGCTGTTGCTGCAGCGGCTAAATGAGCCACTTGTTGAGAGTCCCACAATGCAGCACTGAGAAACACAGGAAGAGAGCAAACAAAGAACAGCAAACCAGACCTGGTTTTCTAGACTCGTCATTTGGCGAGGGGTCACACGGGAGGTTAGCGTGATCGATGGGGCCATAGCTTCCTTTTGTCTCTAATGGGCTGAAAAGAGGGAGGAGACGGAGAGAAGAACAAGGGGTGCATCAGGACAGAGGAGGAAGAGAGGGAGATAAAAATGAAGGAATGCACCAAACGAATGCACACTAGTTTAGTCTTTGAGGTAAAGATTGTGTGTTTGGATGTTGAAGCAGGTCATGTTTAATAGTACGTATCCAGCAGGCGACGCAAAGCTAGGAAAAAGAAACAAAGAATATTTCACCTCTAGATAAGTAGTTTAGTATCTTAGTAAAACCTGAGCTATCAGAGACTAGCCACAAAATTCAATTTTTTTAATTGAGTTGTTTATTAGACCTTTTAACAACATCCAAACAAAACATTTTGCCATATCATTTTGTTTAAGATATATTTTTGTTTCACATTTAGGTGCTTTTATAAGGCACCTCATACACCTGCAGTATCACATTTGATACGCACATTTTCAACACAATTTAACTGTTCAATAAAGAATCAATTATCAAGTAAAATCCGTGTATCATTCATTTATTTGTTTTTCAATTTAAAACCAATAATCAAAAAAACAAAAAGACCACTCGTTTTTTGTTTTTCATTTTCAAAACCACAATGAAAAATGGATAACGGTTTGTTTTTCCATTTCCCAATTTTGTGCTCAAATGAAAAATGGAAATTACAGAAAATGAACGTTTCATCCGATTTTGCCATTTTTAATATAGTTAAGTTGTCTGACCTGGAAGTAGTCATTACTAGGGAAAAAATAAACAAATGGAATTTTCCGAATTAACAAGATACTGTTTTCTGAAAAAAATTAAATTCGGCTCTGTTTTTCTGAATTAATTAATTCAGAAAAACAGAGCCGAATTAATTTTTTCTGTGAATGCAATACACTTCCGTACGTATCAAACAGCTGCTTAATTATAGCAAAAGATTCCTCCAGTCCGGCCACGATTCCGTTTGTTTATTTTTTCCCTAGTAATGACTACTTCTGGGTCAGACAACTTAACTATATTGAAAATAGCAAAATCGGATGAAACGGTCGTTATCCGTTTTTTCCATTTTTCATTTGAGCACAAAATTGGGAAATGGAAAAACGAACCATTTTCAGTTTTTCATTCTGGTTTTGAAAATGAAAAACAAAAAAACAAGTCGTTTTTTTTATTTCTGGTTTTAAATTGAAAAACGAATGAACGAATGGTACACGGATTAGGTAACACTAACTTTTTGAAAATTACCAAGGACTTTCATGTAAACAGTGTGTGGATGATTTAACAATAACAGCCCTATTGAAAAAAGCAAAAAAAGAGAAAAAAAGGAGAAAAAAAAAAAGCCCTTCCACTGGCTGCAGTAGGATGATAATCATCCAGGGGGCAGAAAACACATATGAGGTCACATACAACAGGTTTTTAAGGCAAGTAATGAGCTTGTTTATTAGATAGAGGTCTCAGAACCTGGTGTAGCAAATAGTTTTATAGAGTTAAGGTTCATAAATGGGTCTTTCCATGAAACTGGGTTTATTTTGGTACCTGGTACTTTGCCACCTTTTTAGACCCAATAATAAAAGAGAAATTTAGACATATTTCCCCCCAGCATGCACCAAATGATGACCTCAGATAAATGCAAAAAATATATATACTCATGCTCTGAACCATCCCAAAATTGATGATTTTTTAATAAAATATTGGGGCCAAAAATAGGACCAAAATTGGGACGGGAAAAGCTACCTATGTGTCAGTGCATTATTTGATCTGGAAAATATGGCTTGAAATGGTCTTACATACTACTATTAATAAAGACACTGTGTTAAATATGTCAATCCTAGTGGTTTTCTAATCCAGACATGCAGGTTTTTCATGAATCAGCAGTCTCATTCCAGGTTTCATGTGTAACCCATCGTGTCCACTTGCATTACATGTGGAACCTGCCCATTTAAACACATATAAATCATGAGTGATTTTGCAACAGCGGTCATTTTTGTGAAACTCTGCCTTGCATGTTTACCTCGATTCCCAAAATGTACCTGTGAGGGAATAAAAAAGATATTTTTTAAAAAATGGTAAATATTGTGTCCCTTTTATCGTGTTACATGCAGATTTTTGTGTATAAAAATGTGTTATATCTGAAAAATAAGTTTTCTTTTGTCTCAGTAAATATTTATTTTTAAAATAGACCCAAAGTGCTTCCAAACTTGCTTCATAACATCAGTCTGCATCTGATTTGAATTTTTAGCCCCCATGTCCTGTTCTTAGGGACCAGTTTCATAGAAGCACCCAAGTATCATTGCAGCCCATGTGACACATACATATATGGGTGAAAACAATACTTTGTTCATTTACCCCCGAAGGAAAAGAAGTAGATTAAACAGATGAAAAATACTGGGTAAACTAGAAGCACTCGGAGAGCGCAGACCTCTGCCAAGGCAGATCAGTGACCCCCCCCACCCCCGATCACCACCAAAATGTAATCATTTGTTCCTTGTGCCAGTATCAACATTTCCTGAAATTTTCATCCAAATCCGTCCATAACTTTTTGAGTTATCTTGCACACAGACAGACAGACAGACAAACCAACGCTGACAAAAACATAACCTCCTTGGCGGAGGTAACAAAGCAGATACAACAGAGCCATAGCATGGCCAGTGCTCAGGCCCTAATGAGCATGAATAATTCATCAAGAAAAAAAATAATAAATCAAGTAGCAGTTAAAGTGAAGTGAATGACAGCAACGATTAGAGGAGATGGATGATGGTGACTTTTATTTATTTATTTATTTATTTATTTATTTATTTATTTATCTGTACGGTAAATAACAGAAAAATGCAATGCAGTGATATTTGACTGTCTTTACTAAAGTTAAAGACAATTGGATTATGAGAAGAAAACAAGAAAATCTAAAAGCAGGATATATATATTTTTTTTTTTTTTAAAGATTTTGTGCTGTAAGTTTAACGCACTGAAAAAAATAAGCATGGGTTTTGTGTTTTTAATGAGTGACACATTTACTAGCTGATTTTTCTTAATATTAATGTGCAAAATTACATCTTCTACCACATTTGTACTCAAAATCTAAAAACAGGATATGTCAACGATGTGCCTAATGTGTGAAAATACTAGTTTTCTTTATGGAGGTGTTTTTGACTTTGGAATATTTAACCTCCTAAAACCCAGGAAATGTCAGCAGAGTACAAGCTTTTTTTTGTTTTTTATTAAATAAGTGCCTTTATTGGAAACATGATGCAACAGTTTTTTCAGATGCAGAAGTTTTAAAATTTTTTATGTAATATCCTTTGTGGTGGACAGTTTTCTTTTCTTTTTTTTTTTTGTATTAAGTTGTGAAACTGTTGTCCACAAATGTGGAGGTCTTAGGAGGTTAAGGATCCAGTATCTTTTCTTCCATTTACAAAGGTATTGCCAATAAAAAAAATAAAAAATAAAAAAAATATATAATAATCCATCACAGATCCAATAGCTTCCAGATATTGTCCATATTTTTGACAAATACAAATATGTCACCACCTTAGGTACAGTGTATTTACGCAAATCTAACATTTGGTTTCAACCAGTATCTCTGAGCCAGGAGCGAAATGGTTTAAAAGGACGAGTTAGGCAGAGAATGAAGCTTACAGAAAATAAGAACAATAGTTAAAGACATGCAGAGAAAAGACAGACAGCCATGTTGGTGAAGCCATAACAAGACAGTACAAGGCAGAACCCACCGTCTGCCCTGCAGCCGTTGCACATATTTAAGCATCTCTTCCAATCTCCTTGTCATTGTATTTGCATGTGGCTGCCAGCCATACAAGATTTTTCAGGTATTAGTTTTATGGCACCTGCAGAGCTATGATTAAAACATATTTAATAGACTTTTAACTGTGTTTCATGTGCCTTTTTTTTTTCTTTTTTTTTTCACCGTCAGTTGCAGCCGTTCACACAGATAATGACAACGCTGGTTCTGACTGAACAAGTGTGTGGCAGGTTAATGACAAAGGAGAAGGAATTCTTTAAAGTTCTTGATTTACATTGGCATCATTTTTTATTTGAGAACTATTTTTATTACGAGTGACAGCATGGGGATGTGGTTTTCATTGCTGTTAATAATTACAACTACCATTAACGTTTGTGAGGAACAAAGCACCATGCCATTTTAGTGGCTTCATGTGGAAGTGCATATTGTACTTTATCCGGTACCTTTTGATCAGTTAAGTTAATTTCCACCCAGTTGTGTTTGGTCTGTTGATATTCTTTGACATATTCCAGGATTTCAGCATGACAAGGTTATGCCATCGTGCCCTTTTGTTTACTGTATGTTCTGGCAGACCCTTCAGAACAATAAAGACTGAGTGTTTATAAGCTGAGTGGCTGTTAACACATACTTCACTGAACAGCACTCTGTACAAACAGGCTGAATGTGAGGTTATGATCATTGTGTAGCTGCTTATACATACGCTACGACTGCATTTTGTAATATGGACTTCAAATATCACAAATAACATATAGGCTGCAGCCAGTGTTTGGATGGTTTGAGGTATTATATAAAATACTGACGTTAATGAAGGCAGGCATTTACTTGAAATGGAAAATCTCCAAACAGGAAAAGTCATTTCAGGCCACAAACCTAGCGACGTCTGAGTGATTGCATGTGAACTGCAGAGGAAAAACTCAATGAACTTTTACTGAAAACATTAGCCTTATGCAAATGCACAGGTTTGTTCCCATCATGGTTATGTTTGACCTGTTTAGCAGGGTTTAGTTCAGCATACCTGTCTGCTTTTATTTAACTGACAATGAAACATCTTTTAAATACTTATCAGGATAGTAAATAGTTTTAATCCTAAATGAATACAGGCTGACTTTATTGGTTATGAGTAGTTTCTAATGTTTTTTTAGTGATTTTATTTACATAATATAAAGTCATTTCACCTGTATTGCTGATAGCAGAAGTTGTGGTGGCCCAGAGGTGCAACAGCCCAAAAAATTATCCATATAAGAAAAAAAAAAAAGAGAGAAGCCCAAAAACGTTTCCACTATAAGAAAAAAAGAGAACGGCCCAAAACATTATCCACTATAAGAAAAAAGAGAACAGCCCAAAAATTTTTCCACTTTAAGAAAAAAAGAGAACAGCCCAAAAAATTATCCATATAAGAAAAAAGAGAACAGACCAAAAAATTATCCACTATGAGAAAAAAAAGAGAGCAGCACAAAAAAATTTCCACTAGTCCAAAAAAATTATCCACTATAAGAAAAAAGAGAACTGACCAAAAAATTTTCCATATAAGAAAAAAAGAGAACAGACCAAAAAATTATCCACTATGAGAAAAAAACAAACAAACATCATCCACCTTTTCAGTTACGGGGGCACTTTTTACCCGAAAGGTCTCTTGCTTTAAAATTAAGGCCACTATGAAAAAATAAAAGCATAGGCTGAAAATTTTTAAGGCCTTGAGCTAATGTGGCTAATGCTAACGAAGGAAGAGGTTGGTGCGCTAAAAATAAAGTTATTTTAAAAATAAATAGTGGATATTTTTTTGGGCTAGTGGATAATTTTTTGGGCTGTTCTCTTTTTTTTCTTATAGTGGATCATTTTTAGGGCTGTTGTCGTTTTTTTCTCATAGTGGATAATTTTTTGGGCTGTTGTCGTTTTTTTCTTAAAGTGGATAATTTTTTGGGCTGTCGTCTTTTCTTTTCTCATAGTGGATCATTTTTTGGGCTGTTGTCTTTTTTTTCTTATAGTGGATAATTTTTTTAGGCTGTTCTCTTTTTTTTCTTATAGTGGCTAATTTTTTGGGCTGTTGTCTGTTTTTTTCTTATAGTGGATAATCTTTTGGGCTGTTGCACCTCTGGGCCACCGTAAGAAGTTGCACTGATTGTGATTATCAACACAGCATGAGGAAAAGAAAAAGAAAGTCCCTGGGCATCTTTTTAAAATTATTTTATTGCTCTGCGTGTTTTTACAACCGTGCAAATCCAGTATAGTAAAAAAAAATAAATAAATAGATAAAATAAATAAAAATAAAATCCTGTACCCTGTGGTAGTTTTAACAACACATTCAAACACTCAAAGAAATAATGTACAATATATAACACATGCTAAACTCAGTGCATTTTGCATTTTAATTATTTCATTGTTTAGATTTATTTCGTAAAAATACCACCTCTATGGTTTAGAAAGGAAAACCTGTTCCCTATTTACCCCCCCCCCCCCCCCCCCCCCTCCCCCCCCCCCCCCCCCCTCCCCCCCACACACTCTACCAGCCTTTCAGAAACACCATCTGCCATTAAATGTCTTGCCAGAACATAAAGTCACTTCAATACCGCTGAAAGCCGTGGGATTATCTAAGACACTGTCACAAAGTCATTAATGCTTCAATGACACATTCAGAGGACTCATCATGTGCAAATTCGAACTCTCATCATCCCCTGGAGAAGACTTTGAATCAATACGTGCTGAGTGTTTTAACTTCAACAGAACATGTGTTATTTAATAACCTAGATCCATCGGTTCAGCATTCCTTTGATTAATAATTACCTGGAAAACAACCCAATGACATTGTTTATAGTAAAAATCGAATAGAATAGAATAGAATAGAATAGAATAGAATAGAATAGAATAGAATAGAATAGAATAGAATAGAATAGAATAGAATTTATTGTCACTGCAAAATACCTTTGTACAGTGCAATGCAGTTTGGTTTTATATTCTGAAAGGTGCTCAAATAAGTTGCACACATCAATTAAACATTCAAGAATAACGTATAAGTATAAAACAGTTAAGTAAAAAAGACCAATATATGTACCACTACCATCAGATTATTTATTCATATATCTCATATAAACAGACCTAATGTTGCAATAAGAAACCTCATTATTTTATATATGTAAATTATATTCATTTTTATCTATATAAGTGTATTTGTTTACACGTGTATTATTGGTTTTCACATTTTGAGACCCAAGTTGGGTTGAAATGGGGGTTGCCTTTGGTACAAAATCTTGTGTCATAAAATGTGAATTTCTTTCTTTTGTTTGTTTGTTTGTTTGTTTGTTTGTTTGTTTTTGTATTGTACTTTTGGAGATGCACAGTGAAAATAAATAAAAAATTGATTAAAAAAAAAAGAAGCCTCATTATGTCATCTGTACAGTTTTTTTTTTAGAAGGTCTGTTTGATGAGTTTATGTTAAATGCTGAAATTTATTTGTACAGAAATACACATTTTTACAGGACTAAATGGTTCTCAGAATGTATTCAGGACAATAACTGTGATAGTGTTAGTGTAATACATGGAATTCATTTGGAAAATAAATAATTTGATCTACTTTTAAACAAAGTCTTCAGTGTTACAAAACCACTGCTAAATTGTGATAAAAACAAAAAAAGACAAGAAAAGAAAATACTTGATCTTCATCTAAAATTCAGTCCCGCCTCTAAAATTTTTTTCTCACGAAAAAAGGAAAAAAAAAAAAAAGCTTCAGATGTGTCCTTAGTGCTGCCTGAAAGCCAACACCACAGCCTGACTGCACTGAAACGGCATCGCGCTGGTACACTGTGTGATGAAAAATAGAGCAGTGTATCAAGTTGATGGCAACAAAACAAATAAGGTAATTATCATGACCACCATGATGGATCACCTAGCAGAGGGAAAAATGTAAAAATCACACTCACACACACTGCATTCCTACTTAACAAACTACAAAACAAACCCAGGTAGTGAGCCACATTCAGTAAAAGTGACAGAACGTTCATGTGACTGGTATGATCTCATGTCAGTTTGATTACAGGAGGCAGAGATGGTGGAAAACACAACGGAAGCAGCACCAACCTTTAACAAGCCGCCGCTGGTTTCATGTAAAAATCCTACATTTTATCTGCCGACTAAAAGGGGTTGTGTCCATTCTGTGTGTGTTTTAATAAAACATCCAATTACTATGTTATGCGAAACCTGAACATCCCCTGTTTTCAGTGTGAGGTGTGTGCAAAAGGTGCGATCTCACACTCTCATACTCTCACACACTCACACACACACACACACACTGGGCTGATCTGTGCCCAGACAGGCTTGTTTGTACTAGACAGAGTGGCTGCACTTTAAGTGTCTCTTGGCACCATCACTAATAATACCTGCTCTGCTCCAGGTGGCTTGGCATGCCATCATGAACACACATTAGCACACAGACGCACACTTATGCATACATACAGAACTTAAAGCACTGGTTCTCATGGCAGTTAGATAACGCCTACAGTGACGCCGGGGTCATTTGCTTCACCCGGAGGCAGTCGATTGTGTGTAACTTGTATCTGACAAAGTATTTTCTCCTTTGTTACATGAGTATGATTTATACCCTGGTACTGTTTGTCAGGGTGGGGTGTGTTGGGGTGGGTGGGGTGGGGGAATCTTTCCCAGTACCATCTTCTGTCTCACATGACGTAAATGCAATGGAAGTTACACCACCGGACCAGAATGTGTGTGTTTTTTCTTTTGTTTTGTCTTTTTTTTTAAATTTTTTTATGAGAAATATCAACCCACTCATTAGGATCATGACAAAATCACAGCCGGCGGGGGATGACAGGTAGCATAGCGAACAGTCAGACATTGGAACGCATCCAGAACATAATCTTAAAGCACGTGATAACCGCTAACATGCCATCAGCACATGTAGGAAAAAAATCTAATCTAATGTAATATTAAGATTTATATCCTGTCACTCTACAAAAACAAAGGCAGTTTTCATTTTCAGTCATCTGAAATTTGAATGAATAATTATCTTTTATATGTTCTTTTTCTTTTTTTTTTTTTTGTGTCTGATTCATGCCCCCCTCACACACACACACACACACACACACACACACATTTTTACTTTTTTGTGTCAGTTTAACCCTGGGGTGCCAAACTCATTTTAGTTCAGGGGCCACATTCAGCCTAATGTGATCTAAAGTGGGTCAGACTAGTAAAATAATATAAATAACAGGATAAGAACTTTTGAGTGAAAAAAGTAAAATTCTGTAATGAAAATTTTTAAATCCACAAACGGTACTTGAACATAACATGAACGAATATGAACAACCTGAAAATTCAACGTGCAATGTTAACAATATTACGCCTTAGTTTATCATTTATACATGTGCCTCACAACTTACAGATCACAGTTTATCTACAAATACACAAAACATTTAATAACAGGGAGAATATTTTTTAAATTCCATATACTTCTAATGAGACATTTCATGTTATTCACATTTTTTCTAAAAGGCTAGTCTGTAAATGTAAACCTTTCTGTGAAATGTAACTTTTTTTTTTTTTTACACTAAAAAAAGAGAAAATTAGCAGTTTTCATTATTTATAGGTTATTATGATAGTATTATACTGGTCTGATCCACTTTAGATTGAATTGACCTAAAATGATTCTAACATCTTTGATCGTTAAAATTTTCTGTGTAATTTTTGCATTTTATAAATTCATCCCATGGGCCAGATTGAAGCCTTTGGCGGGCTGGATTTGGCCCCCGGGCCGCATGTTTGACACCTGTGGTTTAACCCTTAAAGACCCAAACATCCACCATCGTCCAAAACTATGTACTAATGTAAAGTGTTTAATCTATGTTGATCCATTAATCCTATCAATACATGTAAATAATTGGCGTAAAATGTAGTTTGTCGTCTTTTCATTGGACGTTCCGAGGCTCTGTTGTTACCGTGGGAACATCAACATCTTCTACAACAGGGGTCTTAAACTCATTTTCTTTCAGGGGCCACATTCAGCCCGATTTGATCTCCAGTGGGCCAGACCAATAAAATAATAACATAATAACCTATAAATAATGACAACTCCAAATTTTTGTCTGTGATTTAGTGCAAAAAAAACCCATTAGATTATGAAAATACTTACTTTTATAACGTATTCAAACAAAAAAGATCTGAATAACCTGAAAAAACTGAAAAATAAGTGCAATTCTAACAATCTTTAACAACTTATCATTTCTACATGTGCATTATGGATCAGATCTACAAAGACACTAAACACTGAGTAACAGGCAGAAAATTGTTAAAATTGTGCTGAATTTTCTTTAGATATTTCAAGGTGTTCATATTTGTTCAGGTTATTCACATTTTATTGTTACAGGATAGTTTGTAAATGTAAATATTTTCATAATTTAATGTTATTTTTTACATTAAAACAAAGATAAAAATCTGAAGTTGTCATTATTTATAGACATAATGTAACATTATTTTTTTCACATCAAACTGAGAATATGGAATCATTATTTTTTGCAGGTTATTAGGCTATCATTATTTTACTTGAGATCATATTGGTCTGTATTTGGAACCTGAACTAAAATGAGTTCGACAGCCCTGACAGTGGAATTTTTGCACTTTGCTAATTCCTCCCACGGGCCAGATTGGAACCTTTTATGGGCCGCATTTGGCCCCCGGGCCGCATGTTTGAGACCCCTGATCTACAACATTGATTCACCAGTAAAACCCATGGAGTTGGATCAACAACAGTGGTTAGAAACACTTAGTTTATGTTCAGTTAATGACAGATTTTGCTGAAAAAAATCACTTCATCTTCAGTTTCTCTGTTTCTGATATAATAACCTTTGAATTTACTGTGAGATTTTATTAACATCTACATTATCAGAAAATTAAATATAGGAAAATACCAAATTTTTACTGAAGAAATGCAAAATAAACAGAATAATATTACAATAAACAGTAATAAATCACTTCAGAAAGGGTAAATATAGAGAAAAAATTATTTGTGAACAGCCAAAAAAACACTGGGTCTATATGGGTTAAAACAATAGAGAACAAAAATGGACAAACCAGGCAAACATACACCAGAAAACTTACAAGGATGACAGACAAGTACATAAAAAAACATCTATATTAACCCATAACGACCCAAACAGCTACTGTCAACCAAAACTTCTACTGATCTAAACTGTTTAATACCTTTTGATCCCCTGATCCTATCAATCCATGAAAATAATTGGTGTAAAATACAGTTTGCCATCTTTTCATGGTCATCAGATATGACCCATTTGGATGTTCAGAGGCTCTGTAGTTACCGTGGAAACACCGTCATCTTCCACAACATGGATTCACCAGTAAAACCCTGGATCAATGACAGTGATTGGAGACACAGTTATTGATATATTTTCTGAAAAAGACACTTTTTCTTCAGTTTTCTCTGTTTCTGATATAATAACTCTCAACTTTAATCTGAGATTTAATGAATATCTACAGGATCAGTAAATTAATTAAAGAAAAATACATGATTTACACTGAAAAAAACACAAAATAAGCAGGATAATATTACAATAATGCTGATAAATCATTTAATAAAGGTTAAATATAGAGAAAAATTTATTTGGGAACTGAGATAAAAGTAGCACTGGGTCTGTATGGGTTAAAAGTAGAGCTTCAGTCTTTTTCTCCCACTCATCTAAACTCCATTCAGGTCTATATTTTCCTTCAAGGAGGAAACATGGACAAAACAATAAGACATCAAACAACGGAAGAACAACCACGAATAAAACAAATACCACTGTTAAAATGATCCACTATAACAGGGGTGTCAAACTCATTTTAGTTCAGGGGCCACATTAAGTCAAATTTGATCTGAAGTGGGCTGAACCAGTGAAATAATAACATAATAATATATAAATAATGTCATCTCCAAACTTTCCTCTATGTTTTAGAGCGAAAAAGTAAAATTATGCGATGGAAATGTTTACATCTACTAACTATCCTTTAAAACAATGTGAATAACATGAACAAACTGAAATTTCTTAAGAAAACTAAGCACAATTTTAACAATTATGTCTCAGTTTATCATTTAAATGTGTAAATTACAACTTACAGATCACAGTGGATCAACAAATACACAAAATATTTAATAACAGGCAGAATATTGTTAAAATTACACTTCAGACATTTTAAAATGTTCATATTTGTTGAGGTTATTCCTGTTTTTGTGAAATGTTAGTTTGTTTTAGTGTAAATACAGTAAAATGACATGAAAATGTTTACATTTACAAGGACAAAAATTTGGAGTTGAGATCATTTATAGGTTATGATAGTATTTGACTGATACGACCCACTGCAGATTAAATTGGTCTGTATACAGGGTGGGGAAGCAAAATTTACAATGAACATTTAGTTTTTTCTCAGCAGGCACTACGTCAATTGTTTTGAAACCAAACATATACTGATGTCATAATCATACCTAACACTATTATCCATACCTTTTCAGAAACTTTTGCCCATATGAGTAATCAGGAAAGCAAACGTCAAAGAGTGTGTGATTTGCTGAATGCACTCGTCACACCAAAGGAGATTTCAAAAATAGTTGGAGTGTCCATAAAGACTGTTTATAATGTAAAGAAGAGAATGACTATGAGCAAAACTATTATGAGAAAGTCTGGAAGATACTATTAAAGAAGAATGGGAGAAGTTGTCACCTGAATATTTGAGGAACACTTGCGCAAGTTTCAGGAAGCGTGTGAAGGCAGTTATTGAGAAAGAAGGAGGACACATAGAATAAAAACATTTTCTATTATGTACATTTTCTTGTGGCAAATAAATTCTCATGACTTTCAATAAACTAATTGGTCATACACTGTCTTTCAATCCCTGCCTCAAAATATTGTAAATTTTGCTTCCCCACCCTGTATGGAACCTGAACTAAAATGATTGATGTCTTCAGTGTAATTTTTGCATTTCACAAATTCATCCCAGGGGCCAGACTGGACCCTTTGGCGGGCCGGATTTGGCCCCCGGGCCACATGTTTGACACCTGCGCATTATAAAATGGTTTTGATAAAGTGTGCAGTTGCAGTGGAGACAATCGTAGTTAAAGCAGTTTGTGGATTAATAAACACAGTTAAAAAGTGCTTCCCAGTGTTTATTTGATGCGCTGATTGTTCCAATTCCACAAAGACTTTAAGTCTAATGACGTCTTCTGAATGTAACCCCTAATACTGCAGAGTATTTACAGTATTACTATGAGATCATTTTAATATCTGTCATATCCCTTGGACTTCAGACTGACTGATTCTGTGCTCACTGTGCATCAGTTCAACCAGTTGCTACTTAAACCGTACATGTGTTTCCCATTTGGCACAGATATTCATGTGGATGATATCGCCTCCAGAGTTGGATCAGCTTTTTTTTCCTTCTACTTCTAGACACAACTGCAGTGGTGAAGGAACGTCTTGCTCTTCAAAATAATCTTTGTATGAAATCTGACGCTTGACACAATGGGTGACGGATCCCAACAGAGGGAGATGTACCTTATACATGTCTGCCTTTTCAACACGGAGTCCAAAAACAGGCCCAGATGATCAAACACTGACTTCAGACCAGACTTCCAGTAGTACCCCTCCCCCTCCCAAAGTCAGCAAACCCATTCATGTGATTTTTAGTTTGTGTGTTCATGTGAAAAGAGCAAAAATAGGTGCAATATTTATGTTTATTGAAATAAGAGTAGGAAAAATATTCCATATGCAAACAAAAACTGCTGTTTTGTGCATATTAATGTGGGTTTTCAGACCTGCAATCAATCAGTCAATCTATCTATCTATCTATCTATCTATCTATCTATCTATCTGACTCAGTGTTATGTGGGGTGAATCCTCAGACTGTGGATCTGTGTTTGGTGTTCATACTGACCACAACAGTTGCCCTCAGAGGTGGAAGTATCTTGTGCTGGTACATTTTTGGAAGTAAACATATCTGAACCAGGTGGTCTCTAAGGTTCTGACCTCTCTCATGCACTGTGAGAGGTCAGTCTTTCCAGCGTATGTAATGTTTTATCAATTTATTTTGTATTTTCTCTCTCTACACCGTGGGTCGACCCACGTCAATACAGAAGTTGATCTGTTGACCCTCCGCTACCAGTGTTAACTACTGTCAGTCCATGAATAATATGTCCGTTTTACTGTGTTTCCCATCAATTCAGAGGAAATAACTGTAATTTTAATCTGACTGATTGATTGTGCTTGCATGAAATTACATTTAATGACCATTACAGGACACTTGAACGTCTCACAATTTTTGATAGAGGACGCAGGAAATAACTTTAAACTAGTAAAATTTAACCATTTCTACCAGCTGGTCAGCCTGCTATCATATGATTATATATGATTATTATTTGTATGGTTATCATGAGCATCATAAATGTACATTAAAAAGACAAAATAAACGTCACTTGCTTTGTGGGACGTTTTCAGGGGTCTTGTGGGCCCCCTGGTGGCCTCATGGGTCGTGAGCAGGTCCTCCTCTCGCACCATTATAATACTGTTTGCTCATGTGAGTCCACTCTAGGTTTATTAGCTGTGTCCATGCATCTCCATAAAAAGGTTTGTCCATCCATTGACTTTAAATCGGCATAAATGTTCGCTTTGGCTACATTTGCACTCCAGTCAAAATTGTCCCAAATCTGACCTCTTTACTCATATTTGACCTTGACCTGTTGTTTTTTTGTTTTTGTTTTTTTCATGACACACAGAGTAACACAGAATCTGATCTATTGATTCTGATCCAGGTCTTGTTCATATGTGGTCCTGAATCAGGATCCAATCTTTTTCAGTGTGACCTCAGTCTGAACAGTAAAGTGCTGTAAAAGACACTTTTAATGGAATCCTGATCTGATTTGTTATGGTTTTGATGTTAAAAGTTCACATGTAACATATAACAAATATGTTAACAAATCCAACACATCATATACAGCAGTAAAACACTGACAGGGACTAGTTTACAGGACAATGAATATTGATAATGTTAATATATTTCAGCTGAAAACTTTGAATGCAGAAAGTAAAGTATTTTGACTGTTTCTGTCAGTACTTTTACTCAAGCCACTGATCGGAACACTGGTCTGAACACCAGTTCACCCTAGGATCTCTCGTTGGCATCATTTTACAAACCAATGGGAACAGCCAAACAAAAAAAAAAAAAACAAAACATCTGATCTGAACAGAAAATCAATCTGAACTTAGTATTAGGGCTGACAGTGTGAACATAGGCTTGGACTCACGGATGAACTCATTAGATTTTGGTGGCCAAAGGTCAAAGGTCGCTTTAGCTTTTTAAAAAGAAAAAAAAAAGGTTTTGTTTCTAACTA
Organism: Sphaeramia orbicularis; assembly: GCF_902148855.1. Classification (NCBI taxonomy): domain Eukaryota; kingdom Metazoa; phylum Chordata; class Actinopteri; order Kurtiformes; family Apogonidae; genus Sphaeramia; species Sphaeramia orbicularis. Next base: position 29,130,513 of record NC_043973.1, read on the forward strand.
AAGGACAGTGAACCAAGGTTATAATAGATTTGGATTTTTCATTATAGTTTAGTTTTATTTAGTTTTGACTTTTTTTCTCTAATTCAGTTAGTTTTAATTCATTTTTAGAGCAGGTTTGCTAGTTTTTATTAGTTTTCCTTTTTTACTAAATACTTAGTTTTAGTATTAATTTTAGCTTTGTCGTATGTTTTCTCTTCTTCTCCGTTGTATTCCAATAAATCCCAGACAGGACTCTGCTGCTTTCTCTCAACTTTAGTCTCCATGTTTCCAGGTAGAGTGGGGACCAGAAGACGACTGGAAACAACAAGTGACGAGAAGTGACGGACCGTGAAGTACGGTATGGTGCCGCTAGCTAAAATTGCTAGAGTGAAATAAATCAATTTTGTATCAATCCAACATTGACAAAGATGAAAACGAAAGGAATTTTATCCATAATTTTTATACGTTTTAGTTAGTTTCGTAAACACACATTACAGTTGCAGTTAGTTATCATTTTTTTCGTTTAATTATAGTTTTTATTTATTTCAGTTAACGAAAATGTTTTTTCAATTCTAGTTTTCATCATTTCGTTAGTGTAGAGGCTTGAAAATGTAAGACTGAGGAAAAAAAAGACACCCCTAAATATTTTTATTTTCTTGTTGAATTATTTTATTTTCACATAATAATTCATGTGGCCCTAATGCAAACTCTTTTGAGTCGAATGCAGTCCTTACGCTGTCCAGTAGACGGCGCACTGATGGAGATTAGCTGAGGCACCACAGAGGAAGAAAACATCCTCAGGTGTGGATTATACGGAGTTTAACACACGCGTGCCCTCGGTATTCATTCACAGGTTAGTAACCGCTAAAAAAAACAATCGTCAGTGAAGTGTATTTTATCTGTGTCTGAAGGTGTGTGAAATGATAATATGTCATGTTAAGATGCAGAGAAATGATGTTTGTTTAAGGTACACAAGTAAAATGTGAGCGTGTTGCAAGCTAACCTGCTAGCTACTGGGCTAGCGTAAGGGAGCAACAGCGTGGTGTGAGCCAGAGTAAAGCGGTTTTTGGTGAAAGGAACCACATGAAATGAAAATTTAGAGACCATACTGAAATATGTTTCATACAATAGGTAACTTGCTGAGTTCGTGTGTAACAAAAATGGTTCATTACCAAGTATCAGTAAGACTATTGTAAAATGTATTTAGTACTTGGCAGCCATTTGATGTATGAAGGCTACCACAGCAAGTAGCTTAAAGCATAATAGTTTAAGAATAGTTATATTATGTTTCATGGAGTTATTGTTATATAAATAACTAAATAAGAGTAGAAATATCTGTACATGGTAAAAGTCATAAGGTAAAAAAGAGATTTAAAAGAGTAATTAATTTCATGACAGAGAATTATTAAAAAGGGGTAAAAGCATAAATATGGAAAAATAATTTGGTTTAAAAATAAGGTACATTTTATGGTATTTTGTGTGTATTTTGTGGAATCTGTGAAGTTGTGTTGCAATTATAAATTGGTAATAGAGTGGCTTACAAAGCTATGGCCAGTTGGACTCTTTTTTTTTTTTTTTTTTTGGACTCTTTAAGGCCATTCGGTATTCGTGGAATATCTGAACTATTGAGAATATTATTTGTAAAAATGTACAGAGGAAGAAAACATCCTCTTGTGTGGATTAAACGGAGTTTAACACATGCATGCCCTTGCTATTCATTCACAGATTTTCTTCAACCTGTATGCTCTCTGAACCCCAGAGGAGCAACATTAGTTTTCGTTAACGATAATAACCTTGCAGTCAACACATCAGGCTGAATTCTTGGTTGATGTTTCTTAAGATATTCAAGTCAGTCTATTATTTTAGTGGCTGTCTCATTACTAACAGATTTCTTGTAACTGTTTTGTTACACGTTCCCACTCACTTCTTCAGATTTCTGGTAAATACACTGTAAGAGTTTTTTAACGGTAAAGAGTCAGTCCATGTTTATATAAGTGTCTTGTTTGTTTTTTTTTATACCTCGGATGCAATTTACACACTCCCAACTTTTATACCAAATATAACTTCCTTGGTGCTACTACTAATGTGTCTCGTTTCTAGTGTCATTACCATACTTTTCTATGCTATAAATATTTTATTTAAATTTATTCTACTGGTGACGTGCTTTGGCGTTATTGCATGAAAGCTTCAGCAGAAAAACACTTACTTTCCATCAGTAATTACTCATTATCAGGCTGCACACACATGGGCACACTATCTGAGACCAACACTGAGGAAAATATGCAGCTCTAAACTTTTCGTTCATTATTTAATTGCTTGCACCCACTCTACCATTTAATTGCCTATACAGCCAAAAGTCGATGGTCTGTATAGTTTCCATAATCAAACTGACATCAGCCCTTTACATGCAGTCGTGCACCACTTGATATTACCTCAGCTCATTGAGTGTGTTTATATGTGTATGTGTGTGTGCATATGTGCACCTTAAAAAGGGCCCGTGAAGGCAGCATGGGGATACAGTATTCATTTTCAGCTCAAATAAACCTGAGGAAATAAATGCAGCTCTCTCACACGTCTCCCCTGCACCAGTCTTTACATCACACACACATGTACGCAAGCACACATACTACATTGTGTTTATGTGCTCATTGCTCCATTTATTTTTAGACCAGAGGCAGGATATTGGGTTTCATTAAAAGTACCAGACCCCTTTCTTTCTTTTCCCCCCTTCGCCTCCTTCTCAGACCATTTTCGCTCTCACACACACACATGCACACACTCAGTCCCAGGGGCAAGGTGGCGGTGGTGTTGGTGTGGTTTCCTGCTTGTGTTGTGACGTGAGGCAGTTCTACTCACTGGTAGAAAGGCCTCTTTGTGTGTGACCGTCTTGCCCACCCCCCCATTCCATCGCTGACAATTATTTTCCCCTCCAACCCTCAGCTGACAATTTTGTGTGTTAAGCCGCTGTCGTCATTCTTCATTTCGGTGTTTTGGAGAAAAAAGAAAGAAAGGGGGTGGGAGAAGAAAAATGAGCAAAAAAAAAAAGAAAAAAGAAAGAGTAACAACTGTAGGTTTAGATTTCAGCAGCTGCACCTTCCAGTTTTTGCAATGATGGCAGCTCCAGGGGGATGGAAATAGTTTCAGACTGTTTGGGTCGAGGATTCTTTTCATCAACTAACACACAGATTGAACCCATAAAGACCCAAACATCTACTGGAGACCAGAACCATCCACTGATTTAAACTGTTTGATACCTGTTGATCCACTAATCCTATCAGTACGTGTAAATAACTGGTGTAAAATGCAGTTTGTCATCTTTTCATGGTCATCAGATATGACTCATTTGGACGTTGAGAGACTCTGTTGCTATTGATTGCCAACATTGATTCACCAGTAAAACCCATGGAGTGGATGGACACACTTGGTTTATGTTGAATTAATTATATATTTTGCTGAAAGAGTCACGTTTTCTTCAATTTTCTCTCTTTGTGATATAATAACCCTCAACTTTAATGTAAGCTTTAATGGACATCTATATGATCAGTAAATGAAATGTAGGAAAATACCTGATTTTCACTGAAAAAATACAAAATAAAGAAGATAATGTTATAATAAATGGTGATAATTCACTTATTAAAATGTTAAATATGGAAAAAAAAAATTAAAAAATCAGTTTGTCATCTTTTCATGGTCATTAGATATGACCCATATGGACGTTCAGAGGCTCCGTAGTGAACGTGGAAACACCGTCATCTTCTACAACATTGATTCACCAGTAAAACCCATGGAGCTGGATCAATGACAGTGGATGGAGACACTTGGTTTATGTTGAATTAATTATATATTTTGCTGAAAGAGTCACTTTTTCCTCAACTTTCTCTCTTTGTGACATAATAACACTCAACTTTAATGTGAGCTTTGATGGACATCTATATGATCAGTAAATTAAATATAGGAAAATATCTGATTTTCACTGAAAAAAAAAAAAAACGCAAAATAAAGAAAATAATATTGTAATTCACTAATTAAAATGTTAAATATGGAGAAAAATCAGTTTTTCACCTTTTCATGGTCATCAGATATGACCCATTTGGACATTCAGAGGCTCTGTAGTGAATGTGGAAACACTGTCATCTTCTACAACATTGATTCACCAGTAAAACCCATGGAGTTGGATCAATGACAGTGGATGGAGATGCTTGTTTTTGCTTTCAATTATTGTTATCTTTACGGAAAAATCAACTTTTTCTTCCATTTTTTTCTTTTTCTGATCTAATAATCTTTGAATTTACTTTGAGCTTTTATGAATATCTTCATTATCATTAAATTAAATACAAGAAAATACCTGATTTTCACCAAAAAATACAAAATTTTAATGTAATAAATCTGGATAAATCACTTAAGAAAGATGAAGTATATAGAAAACTTCACATTGAACTCATCCCAAAAATATATGTAGGTCTTTAAGAGCTAAGAAGTATTTTAGGAAACAATCTGATTTTCCAATAAAATTACATTTATTATTTTATTGCTTACAATTATTGGTATCTTTGCAGAAAAAGTCCCTTTTTCTTCAGTTTTTTTCTGTTTCTGATCTAATAATCTTTGAACTTACTCTGAGCTTTGATGAACATCGACATGATCAGTGAATTAAATATAGGAAAATACACATGATTTACACTGAAAAATGCAAAATACAAAGGATGATATTATATTAAATGGTAATAAATTGCTTAAAAATTGTTAAATAGAGGAAAAAACTAATTTGGGAACTGCCACAAACGTAGCACTGGGTCTTTATGGGTTAAACCGTACATTTTGCATGGCCGGCCCACCCAGAATAACATGACTTGAATTTTAATTTTTGTTATTTTATATTTATCACAAGGCCATAACGGCGAAGACCACAAGGCAGTTTCCATCTCCACGAGACAAGTAAAACATTCAGCATCTAACACTGTAATCTGAATCCTCAGCTCCTTTCATACAATATGCTCTGATTCTTTAGAGCTAAGAAATCTTTTCAGTTGCGTCCAGTCGCTCCGTTACACATCGCTGGTTCCGTCTCATGGGGCTCTTGAATCATCAGATGTGGTTTCTGGGGCCAGAGCAGAGGCAGTGGTGTCAATAATAATACTGATGTTTCAGTCTGAGTTAAAGCTATTTTTCTGTCTTCACAAACAGACTTGATGCACAACAATTTTCCTCCTTAGAGCACACACCATTGCCAAGAAAAACTACCACAGATCATTAGCTCTCCCTGCCAAACATTTCTGTTTTTGTTTTTTTTGTTTTTTTGTTTTTTTACTTTTTCTCACTGATTTGCAGCTCTGAGTGACTCTGGCTCTCTGTCTCCCTCTTCAGGAACAGCAGTTTGTCAGCTCTGCAGAGATCACACTGCTGATTTTTTTTTTTTGTACAGTATCTTGTTTTTGACATTTCCTCTGACTACTACAGAGTTGTTTTTATTCAAGTTCACTGCTCTATGTCCTACTGTGGATTAATGCACATCAAGATGGTGATGAAACTGCCTATTCCCCTTTGGATGAAGGGGGGCTTTGGTCAGACCCCATATAGTGGTCAGTCCAGACCTGTTAACCCATAAAAACCCAAACAACCACCAGCGACCAAATGTATCTACTGATGTAAGATATTTGATAACTGTTGATTCACTAGTTCTATCAGTACATGTCAATAATTGGTGTAAAATGCAGTTCCTCGGCTTTAAATCATCATCAGATATGACCCATTTGGACGTTCAGAGGCTCTGTAGCGAACGTGGAAACACTGTCATCTTCTAAAACATTGATTCACTAGTAAAACCCATGGGTTTTGATCAACGACAGTGGATGGAGACACTTGTTTTATGTTCAGTTATTGATATCTTTGTTGAAAAAGTCCCTTTTTTCAGTTTTCTCTGTTTCTGATATAATAACACTCAACTTTTTTCTGAGCATTTATGAACATACATGATCAATGAATTAAATATAGGAAAATACATGATTTTTACTGAAAAAATGCAAAATACAGAGGATAATACTGGTGATAAATTACTTAGGAAATTAATTTAGGCACTGCCACCAAAGTAGCACTGGGTCTTGATGGGTTAATTCATGGGAAGTATATATGATGACACTGAAATCAGAAACTAAGCCAATAATTAAAACTCAACTGGATATATAAAACTATACCAGTGATGGTTGACACTGGAGCAGCTTACACATGTGTAAGTCTAAATTATGCTTCACACCTCCTCATGTTTGGAAAATGTACCAGGACGTCTGAGGGTTCTCTAGAGTAAAATAAAATATTTCACACACAGCTGAAATGGCCTTTTTTTTCTAATCCTGGTATCTGAATCTGACCAAACCTCCATTCATTTACTCAGTAGGGATGTGTTAACTGTGTACCATGTTTAGTAGCAGCAAAAGATGAATAGAATAGAATAGAATAGAATAGAATAGAATAGAATAGAATAGAATAGAATAGAATAGAATAGAATAGAATAGGCTTTATTGTCATTACACCAGTTGTGCAACAAAATTGCAGGTGGTCTCTGCCAGTGACAGTGCACTTACATCTATCTATCTAGCAGCAGCACAATAAGATATGGACATCTTTTAAAAAAAAAAAAAAAAGTATGTGTGCAATCGAAATTAAAATGGAGATATGTTGTTTGAAAGGCTAAGATTTAAAAAATTTAAAGTAGTATAAAATGTACAAATGTAGTAGTAGTAGTGTAAACAATGTAAACATGTGTGACAGTGTTACGGTGTAAACAGTGCAAATATAACAATGTAGAAAAGGGGTCTCAAACATGTGGCCTGGGAGCCAAATGCGGCCCACCAAAGGTTCCAATCCGGCCCGTGGGATGAATTTGCAAAGTGCAAAAGTTCCACTGAATCATTTTAGTTCAGGTTCCACATACAGACCAATATGATCTCAAGTAAAATATTCTACAAAAAATAATGACTCCATATTTTATTCTGGGTTTGCTGTGAAAAAAAATATTCCATTACGTGTATAAATAATGACAACTTCAAAGTTTTGTCTTTGTTTTAGTACAAAAAAATAACATTAAATTATAAAAATATTTACATTTACAAACTATCCTGTAACAATAAAATGTGAGTAACCTGAACAAATATGAACAACCTGAAATGTCTAGACAAAATTACGTAAAATTTTAACAATTTTCTTCCTGTTCCTCAGTGTTTAGTTTCTTTGTAGATCTGATCCATAATGCACATGTATAAATAATGAGTTGAGGCAAAATATTGTTAATATTGCACTCATTTTTCTTAAGAAATTTCATTTTTTTCAGGTTATTCACATCTTTTTTGTTTGGATAGTTTATAAAAGTAAGTATTTTCATAATTTAATGTTTTGTTTTGTTTTGTTTTTTTTGCACTAAAACAAAGACGAAAATTTGGAGTTGTCATTATTTATAGGTTATTATGTTATTATTTTACTGGTCCGGCCCACTGCACATCAAATCAGGCTGAATGTGGCCCCTGAAAGAAAATGAGTTTGAGAGCCCTGGTGTAGACAGTGTGGTATATAAGCAGACATGTACCAGTGTAAGTGGGGTAAACAGGGCAGTGGGCTCTGTACACAGCCCCTCTACTTCCTGAACTTCAGGTGGCTCCTTTATTTCCTGTCTTTCATTCTTGGACACACTGATTAATCCAGATGTGCCTAATTAATCAGCAGTCACAACAAGAAGTAGCAGACACACCTGGATTAATCAGTGTGTCCAGTAATGAAAGACAGGAAATAAAGGAGCTGCCTGAAGTTCAGGAAGTAGTGAGGCTGGGCATGTAGCCCATTACAACAGTGTAAACAATGTCACATGTGTATCAGTGTAGGCAGTGCACATGTAACAGGGTAAACATGAAACATACATGTACCGGTGTAAACAGTGTAAGCAAAGTAAACATACATGTTCCAGATATGATGGGTTATTGGTGTCTTACTTACAGTGTTGGGAGTAACATGTTACAAAAGTAATGCATTACAGTAACGGATTACTTTTTGCTGTAACGCAAGGCATTACTAATCACTTTTCAGTAATGTTTTACCCCACTTTTCACCCATAATTTAATTGCTCAAATGAAAAAAACAAAAAAAACAAACAAACTGCAAAACCATGAGATCTTAAGGCAAGGGTATTCAGGGGTATTGGCTGAACACCAACAGGAAATAGACCTTAACACATGCATTTCTGATCCCCTCAGGCAGGGGTATTCAAATCTGGTCCTTGAGGTCTGGTATCCTACATGTTGTAGGTCACAGGTGTCAAACATTTGGCCCAGGGGCCAAATCCGGCCCACCAAAGCGTCCAATGTGGCCCATAAGATGAATTTGGAAAGATGGAAAAATTACACTGAAGATATTAACAATCAATAGTGTAAAAATCATTTTCTTTCAGGTTCCATACATACACATATAAACCAATTAGATCTCAATTGGGTCAGACCAGAAAAACACTGTCATTTAACCTATAAATAATGACAACTGCAGATTTTATCTTTGTTTTAGTGTAAAAAAAAGTACAATTGCATGAAAATGTTCACATTAACAAACGATCCTTTTACAAAAAATGTGAATAACCTGAAGAAATATGAACAGTGTGAAATGTCTTGAGAAAAGTAAATGCAATTTTATCAGTTTTATACGTGTTACTAAATGTTTTGTGTATTTGTAATTGTAAGTTGTAGTGCACATGTGTAAATGATAAACTGATGCCGAATATTGTTGAAACTGCACTTGTTTTTCTTAAGACATTTCAAGTTGTTCACATTGTTCAGATTTTTAAGGAAACGATGTAGATATAAACATTATCATAATGTAATTTTACTTTTTTCACTGGTATTATTTTACTGGTCCGGCCCACTTGAGGCCATGTCGGGGTGAATGTGGCCCCTGAACTAAAATGAGTTTGACACCCCTGTTGTAGGTAGTTCCCTCTTCCGTCACACCTGGAAGCCATTATATCGTTATCAGGCTTCTGCAGGGCTTGATGATGAGCTGATCATTCATTGAACCAGGTGTGTTGGAAGAGGGGAATATCTAAAACATGCACAATACCAGCCCTCGAGGACTAGATGTGAATACCCCTGCCTTAAGGAATCAAAAATGCACATGTTAAGTTCTATTTTCTGCTGGTGTTCAGCCAATGGGTGAAGATGGCAGAAGACAGTCCACTGGCCACATAGTTGTATGCTCATTACTGATCCTAACCCTGCTTTATGGAAGCTAGTTAGCATGATCCCTATGATCAGCAATGACAAGGTAAGCTAACGTCTATGACTGGTTAGAATTCTATATCGATTGTAGATTGCAGGCCTCGTCTGAACATGTAAAATGTTGAAAAAAATGCAAGTGTTCCTGCTGGGATTCCAACATCGTAGACCGTAACGGTACTTACTGAGCTATCCGTCCGCATGTACTTTGGTGTGGAAATTTATGTATTAAGACTCTCTTATCTCAATTTAGGACAAGGGTCTGTATGTAACTCAAAAATAATACAGGAGTCATTACAATTCTGAGACAGTGATGTTGTAAGGTAAGGAATTACTTTTAAAGGGCCAAACCCACTTTTATTAGTTTTTGGTTCATTTATTTGTGTATTTGGACCTTAATAGTTCATAAAGTTTGAATTTGTACCCTCCAGGTGCTGCAAAGCTATCTTTATATCCATTCTGGCAAAAATCGAGTTGATTTCTACAACCAATTTCAATTTCTTCTTAATTTATTATGTCTATAACTAGTTATGTCATGACATTTGCACATATAAGGTCAAGACTAGGGATGTAACGATATGAAAGTTTCATATCACGGTTATTGTGACCAAAATTATCACGGTTATCATTATTATCATGGTATTGTTGAAATTGTGCTCAAAATGTTCAAAACGTACTGATACACACACTGAAATAATTTAACCAAATTGTATTTTGAAAAATAAAATAAAATGATTGGCACAATGTACGGTCTGTTGCAGAAACATTCTAGTATTAACCCTTAGTGGTCTGAGAGTCTATTTTGTCTGTTTTTCAGTACTTTTGATTTGCCTTTATATACTATATAAACACATGTTTGCTATACCCATGTTTGGGATCAGTTTTTTCAGCAAAACTTCATCTATATCAAATGCCTATTATTTTTTCACTTTAACCTACTATATTAAAATGAAAGGCCAGAAAACACAAAAAATATATAAAATCCAATTTGAAAAATGTATATATATATATATATATATATATATATATATATATATATATATATATATATATATATATATATATATATACAGGGTGGGGAAGCAAAATTTACAATATTTTGAGGCAGGGATTGAAAGACAGTGTATGACCAATTAGTTTATTGAAAGTCATGAGAATTTATTTGCCACAAGAAAATGTACATAATAGAAAATGTTTTTATTCTATGTGTCCTCCTTCTTTCTCAATAACTGCCTTCACACGCTTCCTGAAACTTGCGCAAGTGTTCCTCAAATATTCGGGTGACAACTTCTCCCATTCTTCTTTAACAGTATCTTCCAGACTTTCTCGTAATAGTTTTGCTCATAGTCATTCTCTTCTTTCCATTATAAACAGTCTTTATGGACACTCCAACTATTTTGGAAATCTCCTTTGGTGTGACGAGTGCATTCAGCAAATCACACACTCTTTGACGTTTGCTTTCCTGATTACTCATATGGGCAAAAGTTTCTGAAAAGGTATGGATAATAGTGTTAGGTATGATTATGACATCAATATATGTTTGGTTTCAAAACAATTGACGTAGTACCTGCTGAGAAAAACAACGAAATGTTCATTGTAAATTTTGCTTCCCCACCCTGTGTGTGTGTGTGTGTGTGTGTGTGTGTGTGTGTGTGTATATATATATATATATATATATATATATATATATATATATATATATATATATATAAAATTTATTGCAGAAACAACACAAAGAGGCTTAAAGAACCTTTTCAAAGACTTTAAAAGTGAATATTGGTTCCAAATATTATGTATATAAAATTAATATTGTAATGAATTAAAACTATATTATAACAAATATTTGACATAAAAGCAGACCTTTACAGAGGCGTTTTCTCCAGAAAAGTGCGGTAATCAAACATGGTTATCATGATGATTAGAATTTAAACGGTAATGCTAACCGTGTGCAATTTTACCACAGTTTATCGTAATACTGGTAATCATTACATCCCTAATCAAGACTTCCGACGAGCATTTCTCCAAGTATGACATAATTGTTTGTCAGCAGCAGTGGTTGTAGTCCATACTGAAAATATGTCCAAACTTCGAGCCGATTACCTAAGATGTTCAGCCAACAACCTGGAGGAGGTGGGGTGTGAAGTAGCTCATTTGCATTTAAAGGGCCAGTGCTCAAAATGACCTTTCTGGTGTCATTACTCAGAAACAGTGTTGAAGATGGACCTGTGGAGTTGAATTAATGAAGAATTCAGACCCAAGCATAGCATTTACAGTTTATGTAGACCACAAGGAAATGTTTTAAAATGCATAATTCCATTTAAAAACGCTAAATATCACTCCTTTAAATAGCAGTAACAAGCAATCTGTAATGAATTACAGTCTGGAAGTAACTTGCATAACACTGCGTATTAATAGTGTTGATATCTGAAGTCCACAATGAGAGGAGGGGAAGTGATTAAGCTAATTGTTGTGATTTCAGTTTCTAAATGTTGCCAACCGTAGCCGTGTCACACTCAGAAAGAATAGGACCTTGGATTTATCAGCCACCCACAAGGAAAACTAGAATGAGAAAAAAGGCTTTGTTTGCTTTAAGGAGAGAATTTGAGTGATTGCTATTGATTTTGTCTTTGCTTAATAAAAGGACTGAGCAGTGAACGGTCACACAAATGCATTAAAAAGAACAGCAGGTAGACGTGATATGTTGCGCCAGTGGTTTGTCATCATTAGCAGTCGGTGTTGTCTTTTACCATGTCACACACATAATAAACACATAAGAAAAATGCTTCACATGGAGTCTTTTACGACAAGACAAATCATTACATGTCACTGAGCAAAAAATATATGTGAGAACTGAATGAGATTTCATTTTTCACACCGTGTCCAAGTCAGTCAAAGTCAGCGACAACTTTGAACTTTGATTGATTGTTCCTGTCTGTTTCAGGGGGTGATGAATTACACCCATTTGATGTGTAAACAGAGACAAAAAAACCTCATTTAATACAACCCTGTTTACCTTCAGGATGTAATGGCTGTATTAGAGTGACATTAAAATTCATTTTTACACTCACAGTCCCCTTGTACTGTCAAGCCTTTTCACAGGACGGTGAAAAGTGGCCCGCATGTCTCATTCTTTTCTTCTGCTCTTTTTCACTGCAGCTCTAGTTACATTTTTTAATCTGAAAACAAATTTCCTGTGGGAGTCAAACATTCAGGTATAGGTGAAGAACTGATCATGTAGAAGAGCTTGTGTTATATTCACAGGAAAGGGGGGTGGGGGTGGGGGGGCTGAGGAGATCTTTAATGCATAGAGAAGCACAAATTTGAGGTTATTGTTTGACAGGGAGCATAATTTTCTTCATATTTTATCAAATTTAAAAACATTCTTGAATTTTCTGGAAAATTCATCTTCACAAATCTAACAGGGCTGCTTTTCTGACATATGTGGTTCTCATAATACAGCACTGCTATGAGGATATGATTCATTTATACTGAGTGGATGGAACTTACATTTGAAGAGGAGTATTTGTGGAGTATACTAGTAATGTTTGGGGTTAACCCATAAAAACTCAGTGCTACTTTTGTGGCAGCTCCCAAGTGATTTTTTTTTCTATTTTTAATCTCTTCAGTGATTTGTCACCATTTCTTCTAACCCATAAAGACCCAAACAGCCACCTGTGACCAGAACCATCTACTGATATAAACAGTCTAATACCTGTTGATCCACTAATTCTATCAATACATGTAATTAATTGGTGTAAAATACAGTTTGTCATCTTTTCATGGTCATCAGATATGACCCATTTGGACATTCAGAGGCTCCGTAGTGAACATGGAAACACCGTCATCTTCTACAACATTAAAACCCATGGAGTTGGGTTGATGATAGTGGATGGAAACACTTGTTTTTACATTCACTTAATGATATATTTTATGGAAAAAGGTCCCTTTTCTTAAATTTTTCTCTATTTTGATGTAATAACTATTAAATTTACTCTAAGTTTTTATGAACAGCTACATGATCAGAGAAATAAAAATAGGAAAATACATGATTTACTCTGAAAAATGCAAATTACAGGGAATGATATTATCATAAATGATGATAAATCACTTTTAAAAATGGATAAATATAAAGAAAATTCATTTGGGAACTGCCCCAAATGTAGCATTGGGTCTTTATGGGCTAATATTATCCTCTGTAGTTTGCATTTTTAGGAGATGATTAGGTATTTTCCTGTATTAAATTTATTGATCATGTAGATGTTCATAAAACCTCAGATTAAAGTTGAGGGTTACTATATCAGAAACAGAGAAAACTGAAGAAAAATGGACTTTTTCCAGTACAATCTATCATTAACTGAACATAAACCAAGTGTTTTTAACCACTGTCATTGATCCAACTCCATGGGTTTTACCGGTGAATCAATGCTGTAGAAGATGACGGTGTTTCCATGTTCACTACGGAGCCTCTGAACGTCCAAATGGGTCATATCTGACGACCATGAAAAGATGACAAACTGTATTTTACACCAATTATTTACATGTTTTGATAGGATTAGTGAATGAACAGGCATTAGCCTAAACATTTTACGTCAGTAGATGGTTTTGGTCACAGGTGGATGTTTGGGTCTTTATGGGTTAAGTAAAGGATCTGATCACTGTATGGAATCAGTTTGAATGACTCTTAGATAAGGACACTGTCAAACTTGGAGTCCTTTGCCAATACAGAAGTACATAAGTAAAGACAGGTGACACTGTTTCTTTTTTTCACTTCTTTCATGCTGGCAGCATTGTCAGGAACCAAGATGAGATATCTTATTTGAAATGAAGCCCAGAGAAACAGCAAGAATGTCAGAATCCGAGCACAGATAGCAAGTGTGGGCAGGTAAAAAAGAAAAAAAAGAACACTGGGGATGTTGATGAATGAGGAGGAAGGAAGGATTGAGCCCAAGGATGTCTGTCTCAGTCTGTAAATCAGAGGACAATAACCTCTTGGCCTGATACAACGCTCCACAGAAATGAACATTTTCCCTCATGTGACATTTAGCCTATAGTTATTTTCTCCAACTCAGCAGCAAAAACACTAATTGGTGATGTTTGGCAGTGCTATGCTTGCAGGCAACGCTCCATTAAATCCCAGCGGTGCAGGATGGAGGCAAGGTCAGGGCTGAGGGCAAACTGTGTCATGCACATCAATGTCATAATGTTCTTCCACATCAGGATCTAGAAACCAAGAGGCAGATCCACAACAGGACTGTGTGGCACAAACTGGTGCAAGTGAAACACAAATAGTTCATGTAAAGCACAAAGCATTTACAAATGTTGGCATTAACTACAAACTGCTCTGTTAAGCAGATAGGTAGAGCTGAAAGGATTATTACAAAGTTTACTTAATTTCACTGCTGCTAAACATTGGTTCCACTGTTGTTGTTACACACAGATGCTTATTGTGACGCACATGACGCCAGGATCAATGCAAAGTTGATTGTTTGTTACATTTTAAGTTTTTAGTAAGTAAATAAGTTGTATATATATTTGTTAAAGGCTGCAGTGCAGATTAGTGGTAGATTTGTCATTTGACTTGTTTGTTGTTTATTTATGTGTGTGCGTGCGTGCATGTGTGTGCGTGGGAGTGTGTGTACTTTTATGTTATTGTTGTTATTTCTATATTGGTATTTTTTATAAATCCTTTTACTTTTATACTTTTTGTGGTTGTTATTTCAGCTGGTTCTAAATTAAAGGACAAGTTATTTGTCATTTTCAGACGTGTTTCTGAGATTTTATTTGCTGATTCAAACAAATGTTTAATCAAAACAAATCAAAGAAAATAATTGATAGATTAATCAATTTCAAAATAGCTTTGGCTCTACAGATAGCACCAATGTAATTTAAATAATTTTTTTTACTACTACTTTTTATGCGAATAAAACCTTGTAAGAAAAACAATCAAACTGCTACATGCAGTTTGATTGGTACAATTACTACCTCCTGAAACCTAGTGTTAACTGCAAACATCTGACTCACTGTTTCTCTGTATATCTGTGTATCTCCAAATCTTCAATTTGTGAGGTTTGAATGAAGGTAAACTAATGTTTAATGATATTGAGAACAAAATCTTAAGTCAGATATTGATAAATCAGGTTAGGGTGCATATTATCTCTGACTTTTGATATTTTAGTATGAAAAGCACTGATGAGACTTTTGCAAAACACAGAACATGAATGACCATCAGATCCTGACTGGTCTCTGTGTGTAAATACACACAACCTCCTCTGGGTTTGAAGACACTGTAACACACATCCAGCTGTGACACCAAAGAGAACGTCAATGCAAATGCTTCTGTGAAATTTCACATATTCAGTGACTCATAACACATTATTTTAAGAGTCAGACATTAATTTAACACATTTCATAACTGCCTGAATTACATTAAGCAGACTGTAAGTGCAAATACTGTGCAATTCCCCATGCAATTCACAGGCAGAATCCATTGTTTATGCAGTTGGGCCCACATCTTTAAGGACTATGCTGTATTTATTTAAACATAATTTTGTTGAAAATATTCAAACAAGTGTTGCCAGGCACATCAAACCCCGTCCCTCGCACGTATTGTAGCTTATTTTGGTATCGATCCAATTGATGTCGTCATGTCCATGCATGTGGCAAGTTTGAAGTAAATTGAAACAAAATTAATGTTTTTTTATAGACATGTGAAATTTGCCCATTAGAAGTAAATGGGAGAAAAAAAAGATATCAAATCAAATCAGGTTTAAAATTCTATCATAAAAAATTAGAACTTTGACCTACTGTTCCCCCAATGTGATGAGATCTATTCTGGGTCACTGGCAATATAACAAGGTTATAATAGTTTTGGATTTTTACCTCCGCCAAGGAGGTTGTGTTTTTGCCAGGGTTTGTTTGTCTGTCTGTCTGTCTGTCTGTCTGTCTGTTTGTCTGTCCGTTAGTGTGCAACATAACTCAAAAAGTTATGGACAGATTTGGATGAAATTTTCAAGGTTTGTTGGAAATGGGATAAGGAAGAAATGATTAAATTTTGGAGGTGATTGGGGGTGGGGGGGGCCACTGATCAGCCTTGGCGGAGGTCTGCGCTCTCCGAGTGCTTCTAGTTCATTATAGTTTAGTTTTATTTAGTTTTAACTTTTTTGTCTCTAATTCAGTTAGTTTTAATTCAATTTTAGAGCAGGTTTGCTAGTTTTTATTAGTTTTCATTATTTTTTAAATGCTTAGTTTTAGTTTGTTTATATCTTTTATCTTCTTCTCCGTCGTATTCCAATAAATCCCAGACAGGACTCTGCTGTTTTCTCCCAACTTTAGTCTCCATGTTTCCAGGTAGAGCGGAGATGAAAAGCTGACTCTAAACGACAAGTGACGAGAAGTGACGGACCATTAAATATCATATAGTGCTAGCAGCTAAAATTGCTTGAGGGAAATATATCGATTTCATATCAATCTGATGTTGACAAAGACGAAAACGATGGGAATTTTATCCAGAATTTTTATCGTTTTAGTTAATTTTATAAGCACACAATACAGTTTCAGTTAGTTATTGTTTTTTCTTTTAATTATAGTTTTTATTTATTTCAGTTAACAAAAATGTTTTTACAATTCTAGTTTTCGTCATTTCATTCGTTTTCATTAACGATAATAACCTTGCAATATATCAACCCAGTTTGGTATGAATTCAACCAATAGTATTGCTGCTAGAGTGTTAACAAAGAAACAAACCAAACCAAAAACCATACCCCTTGCCTCCCCTTTGGGGGGCAGGGTAATAAACCCAAACCATAACAGAAACGCCCTGAACAAAAGACTTCATAGGAGGGAAGGTGTTGATCTTTGAACCCCATCCTCACCCCACTGCAAACACACAACATGTTTTAAGACTTTCAAATGATGTGGATTTTGTACAGATGAGCATTTGTGTGTATTTTGTCCATCTGGCACAACTGTGGAGCATTACTGAAGCACATGGACAGGATCTGTGGGCTGTTAGTGGAGTACATCAGCTGTAGCCAATGCTACCAACTGCACAAATACGAACAGCAAGATATTCCCACAATGACCGTTTGTGTGTATATGGATGGTGTCCGCATGTTGACAGAGCAAAATCACAGCCGTGTTCTCTGAGTTCTTTTTTCATTTGGTGCTTTGCAAAAAATTGTGAAATGCCCTTATTGGAGCCAGTGTTTGTTTTGTCTGTTCTGGGTTTTATAGTTAAGAGGATAATAACTGGTCCACAGTCAGACACAGCAGGTGACGCTGGATAGTCTACAACCTGCTGATAAATACAGAAAAGAAGACAGTAGAAGAACCCTAAACCTCTGTACATAGAAACATCTAACTCTAAGGACATATTTTTGCTTTTTATTTTCACTGTGAAATAATAAGAGCAGATTTAAAAAATAAAATTTAAAAAAAAGCAGATTTCTTGACTTTTTCAGTCACTCCATCCAAGACAACAGTTCATACTCTTATTTCTGTTTAAAGGACTAGAGTCACATTTGTATCAAAGCCCCCAAGGACCCTGTTATTGTTTCTGTTACGTATTCTCACATCTATTGTTTGTGGACAGATCAGGGAAGAGCAAACTATTTCTTAGTCTTGTCCATGAAAAAAGCTTAATTTATTCAATGATTTTCTACAAATTAGTTTCCTTTCTTTGTGTGCTGTAAGCTGTGTGTACTTTTCAATCACAGTATTTCATTTGTCAAGCCTTTGACTGCGAACGACTCACACAATCAGTGAAGGAATTTCATTATGAGGCTTGGTTTCATTTTTGTAGCAGCAGATTGTGTACTCAAATCAGAACAGAAAAAAAAAAAAGTTTGAACAGTGACAGAGGCGATGAAAAACAGAAGAAAGAGTGGTATAACAGATGGGTGGATCTGCATCCCTTTGATACGATGCAAAAAGAAATTTCTGACAGAGGAGAATGAAAGAGAAAGGAAGCATTAAATCCAGCTGAGGAGAAGTGTTCTCCTGAGAATTACATTTTAGATTGAATCTCTTGTTGTGAAGAGTAAGTCATCCAACCATGGCAGTAATGGGCCATTACAGATCCATAAAGATGGTCAAGAAGCACCACTGTAAACTCCACCAATAGTGTTCTCATGTCAGACCTACTATTCTTAGTGAAGGACACTTTCCACCTCTGTCATGCTGAGGTCAAACACTGCTTCTTATATTTGTTTTTTATTATGTGCAGGGGGGCTTTCTTCTACACACATGTCCCAGACACACTGGAGAGCAGCACCGATGGAGAACCTCCAGGGCCAAAGATAGACACCAGCACCAGTGTATTGGAGGCTTTTGGACATGTGAGTCCTTAACCCACAGGTGTCAAACATGTGGCCTGGGGGCCAAATCCGGCCTTCCAAAGGGTCCAGTCCGGCCCTTGGGATGAATTTGTGAAATGCAAAAATTACACTAAGAAATTAACAATCCTTTTGGTTCGGGTTCCACATTCAGACCAATTCAATCTCCAGTGGGCAGGACCAGTAAAATACTACTATAATAATATATAAAAATAATGACAACTCCAAATGTTTCTCTTTATAAATGTAAATATTTTCATGTATTTACACTAAAACAAAGTATAATTTTGCAAAAAAAAAAAAAATGCAAATAATCTGAGATGTCTTAAGAGAAGCAAGTACAATTTTAACAATATTCTGCCTGTTACTAAATGTTTTTTGTATTTGTAGATCTACTGTGATCTGTAAGTTATAATGTACATGTGTAAATGATAAACTGAGGCAGAATATTGTTAACCCTCCAGTATCCGGGTGCGCCTTTTAGGCACACTTTGCACTTTGTGTTAAAAAACTTCACATTATTTTTCACAATTTAAATAAGGTTAGAATTCAAAAGTTGTTCATTTTTGCATGATCTTTAAAATTCTGGCCACCAACTATAATTTGCACATTGTAAACAAAAGAAAATTACAAGACTAGCATCTGTCTGCCAAGTGTGCCTAAAACGCACTATTTCTTCCATTATAACCACTGTTTTTGATTCGAAAGCCATTAAGGTATAAGTCATGCTTTTACTCATATCTGGGCTTCATTTGAGAGGTGAGGGTCTAAATTAAGTTATTAATGTTGTTAATGTTGCTGTTAATCATTGACATATGCCAGGCTGCCAAAATCATATAATATGTGATCATATTTTTATGTAGTATTTTGAAAAAAAAAATCATTTTTTGTGTTTTTTGCATCAAAAAATTTAGTGACATCATGATGAAAAGAGATCATTTAAAGGGTTAAAAAAAATGTAAAATGAATGATTATTTGATATGTATGATGATTAGGGCTGACCTTGATTTACAAAAATAAAATCAAATTAGAGCAGAAAAATAAATCAATATATAATATTTAATAATTTGATTTATAGGTGTGCATTTTACGCACACTTGGTGACAGATGCTAGTATTTTTGAACATTTGACCTAGTGCCAAAAATAATGATGCAAATTAACCAATGTTGGAGTTAATCATTGACATACGCCAGGCTGCAAAAATCAAATAATATGTGATCCACTTTTTATGTAGTATTTTGAAAAAGTTTTTTGCATCCAAAAAAATGGTTTGTTTACATTACAAACACGGAATTTAAAGGGTTAAAAAAATGTGACAATTATTGAGTATTTGGTATTTTTATTTATGGCTCAAGTTGATGAAATAGAAAAAAAGTGTAAAAGAATTAAAAACAAACTGTATGAAATTTTTTTTGACATCGGAGGGTTAAAATGACACTTATTTTTTCAGTTTGTTCATGTTATTGACATCTTTTGAAAAGATAGTTTGTAGATGTAAACCTGTTAATAATGTAAAGTTACTTTTTTTGCTCTAAAACATACAGAAAAGTTTGGAGTTGACATTATTTATATATTATTTTGTTATTATTTTACTGCTTCGGCCCACTGCAGATCAAATTTAGCTAATTCTGGCCCCTGAACTAAAATGAGTTTGACACCCCTGCCTTAACCCATGCACTGTTAGCTGCAGGCTGAGACGACCCTGAAACCAGAGGAGCTGCACCCTGTCTTTGTAGGGCAGACTGTTGGCCATCTCCTGTGTTCCAGGTCCGCGGGTGTTGCTGAGAGCGAGTTATTTTCATAGCTTTGAAAAGGTTTTGTGGAAGTCTTTTCAGCCTTTGGACCCACAGCATGTAAAAGAATCATGAATGTGCAGATTATACCAACCACAGCAGGAACAGGACTTCAAAAGTGAAGGTTTTCCTCCATCTGAAGTCATATTAGTTGCTTAAAATGATCAAACGTGTGATCATATGCGTGTTTTGAATAGAAAACATACTGTACATGACATTGCTACATCACCTGCTGACACATTATGCCACGCTGTGAATGGATTAAAAGTTTAATGAACATCATCTGTCAGATCGTGGCACTTACTCACCACTCAAAACTCCACTTGCACTCTTCATCCTAGCAGATTCATTAACCTCCTCATTCCCAAAGCTCGTACCACTCTCAGTCAATCATCATTTTCTGCTGCTTATGACTGGGATTCTTTGCAACCATCTTTAAAACTCACCTCATTCATACCACTCTTGTTGTTTAAAAGGTCAGTGAGAGAGACACTCCTGGACCACTGCACCTGTTTTTAGCAACCTGTGCTGGAACTTACTCTGTTTGTATGTTGCATCTTGGCTTGGTCGTAATTGTAAATGAGAATCAGTTCTCATCTCTTACCTGGTTAAAGAAAAATTAAAAATAAATAAATAAATAAATAATATAAAATACAGTGGCACAGTGAAACTGAACAACACATAGCTGTTACATGTATCATGTTTCACCGGCATCTACTTAAAATGATGGCTTCGAGGTGAGGATGTCTCATTTTGTTAGATCCCTGTTTCCTCTGGTCTTCACCTTGACTCCTCCACTCCCATGAGTCAAAGCAAGGACTTGAGGCGAGGAGTGGAGGAGCTACTACCAGGAGAACTGAGAAGAGGGTGGAAAGGGGGTAAACAATCAGAATCAGAATACTTTATTAATCCCAGGGAGAAATTATAGGGTGTTACAGTCACTGAATTGTAGTATAATAAAAAGGAAAGAAATTATCGATACAACAGAAAAAAATAGATAGATAGATAGATAGATAGATAGATAGATAGATAGATAGATAGATAGATAGATAGATAGATAGATAGATAGATAGATAGATAGATAGATAGATAGATAGACAGACAGACAGACAGACAGACAGACAGACAGACAGACAGACAGACAGACAGACAGACAGACAGACAGGGTGGGGAAGCAAAATTTACAATGAACATTTACTTGTTTTTTCTCAGCAGGTACTACGTCAATTGTTTTGAAACCAAACATATACTGATGTCATAATCATACCTAACACTATTATCCATACCTTTTCAGAAACTTTTGCCCATATGAGTAATCAGGAACGCAAACGTCAAAGAGTGTGTGATTTGCTGAATGCACTCGTCACACCAAAGGAGATTTCAAAAATAGTTGGAGTGTCCATAAAGACTGTTTATAATGGAAAGAAGAGAATGACTATGAGCAAAACTATTACGAGAAAGTCTGGAAGATACTATTAAAGAAGAATGGGAGAAGTTGTCACCCCAATATTTGACGAACACTTGCGCAAGTTTCAGGAAGCGTGTGAAGGCAGTTATTGAGAAAGAAGGAGGACACATAGAATAAAAACATTTTCTATTATGTCAATTTTCTTGTGGCAAATAAATTCTCATGACTTTCAATAAACTAATTGGTCATACACTGTCTTTCAATCCCTGCCTCAAAATATTGTAAATTTTGCTTCCCCACCCTGTATGTATACCAAATATACATATTAAAACGCTCTATTAACCCATAAAGACCCAAACATCCACCATCGACCAAAACCATCTAACTATCTTTTCATGGTCATCAGATATGACCCATTTGGACATTTAGAGGCTCCGTAGTGAATGTGGAAACACTGTCATCTTCAACAACATTGATTCACCAGTAAAACCCATGGATTTGGATCAGTGACACTGGATGGAGACATTTGGTTGATATTGAATTAATGATCTATTTTTTCTGAAAGAGTCGCTTTTTCTTCAATTTTCTCTGTTTTGATATAATAACCCTCTGCTTTAATCTGAGCTTTAAGGGACATCTATATGATTAGTAAATCAAATATAGGAAAATATCTGATTTTCACTGAAAAAACACAAAATAAAGAAGATAATATTTCAGTAAATGGTGATAATTCCCTTGCTAAAATGTTAAATGTGGAGAAAAATCCATTTGGAAACTGCCAGAAAAGTAGCACTGGGTTAAAACACAAATTGAAATCAATATGATGAAGAAATATACATACTAAGTGTGCAAAAATATAGTTGTGTGTGAATATTTTTATGTGGCTATGGGGTGTTATACTTAAACAGTCTGATGGATTTCCTGTGTTGTTCAGAGGTGCATTTGAACTCCGCAATATCCTGGACGCTGATGTGCATGAAAACAGTCAAAGAAGAGGTGAAAAAAGCTTATTCTGTAAATTATAACATCAACGTTGCAGTGTGAAAAGTAGATTTAAGAGTTTATTAGCAGTGCAGTGCAGCATTCTTTTCTTCTAAATAACTGCAAGAACTGTATGAGGACTGGCATGAAAAGGCAGATGTTGCAGGATAATAGTCTACAGCACAAAACTCAATGAAAATACATGAGTCCGCTGCAGCCTACATGTTGACAGGATAGACCTCTTTAGTGAATCAAAACTCCCACATTCTGTCTGCACCCCTTTATTTAGCTCAACTCAGTATTAAATGACGTAAAAGCTGCCTTCAGTGCACATGTTTTTCAGAGCTCCAGTTAACTCAGTACTAAAAGGACAACAAAGGAGAGTTTAGACCCGCTGTTACTAAGGTCATCAACATGGAGCACAGTGGTACAGTGTGTGGGCAGATCTTCTGTTCAGGAAAAGTGAGTCATCGTTGTTGTTCATGATTTATTGTCTGTTTATGTTGAATGCCAAAACCGACAGTCTTTTGTGAACAGTTCTTCTTGTTGTTGTGCAGGGATACTTACTGACACATCTAACACTTAAAGACGAGGCCATTGAATGAAAAGGAATTTTACAGAATTGTACATTTTCAAAGAGCTCTGATCTGGTTCACATGTAGGCGGAGGATTTGTTTGTTGGATTACATTTTTTCTTTCACCACATATTTTCCTTCTTGTCATGATATGATTTGTAATCTTTCTGATTAGTTCTAACATCACAACCACACTCATAGATCTGTACTGTGGTGTTGTGGTGTTGTAAATGGAAGGGTCAGCATTAAAACTGATGTGTCTGTTGTTCCTGTGTTGCGTTTAAGGCCACGTCCACACAAAATGGACGACTCCATTTCCATTCTAACATGCCTGAAACGTATATATCATGTGACGGGGGGAACATGGAAAACAACACAAACTGTTAAAATAACAGCTTAGGAGTCATATTCACATGTTGACCTACCTGCTGATAGTTGTTTCCAAAAGTCTCCATTATGATACCATTTTAATTTGGTGTTGTGATTTCCACTCCTAAATTTGTCTTGCCATTTTCGTATGTGAGTGATGTCTTAATAACCATGTTCTATAATCAGGCCTGAATGGGCAGATACAGATTTTTTTCTGACTTTGACAGACATGGGCTTGTGAAAGTAAATGCACAGTAGATAATAATAATAATAATAATAATAATAATAATAATAATAATAATAATAATAATAATAATAATAATAATAATCATTGTAGGAGTATAATCCCTTTTCTTCCATGAATATACTTTGCTTTGTTTTGTTTTGCTTTGTTTTGTTTTGCTTTATTTTGTTTTGTTCACTTAACCCTTTATCGGGCACTCATTTAACCTCCTAAAACCCAGGAAATGTCAGCAAAGTACAAGCTTTTTTTTTGTTTTTTATTATATAAGTGCCTATATTGGAAACATCATGATGCAACAGTTTTTTCAGATGCAGTTTTTACAGTTTTTATGGAATGTCCTTTGTGGTGGACAGTTTTCTTTTCTTTTCTTTTTCTTTTTTTTTGTATAAAGTTGTGAAACTCTTGTCCACAAATATGGACAGAAAACCCATAGCTGGGTCTTAGGAGGTTAAATACTCTGAAATTCAAATTTTCAACCTTAGTGTGTAATTGGACATCATCATCTCCCTCCTCTTGCCATAAAACCTCTGAGCAGCACCAAGGTTGTTATCGTTAACGAAAATTAACAAAATGACGAAAAATACAATTGTAAAAACATTTTCGTTAACTGAAATAAATAAAAACTATAAATAAAAGAAAAAAAAAACAATAACTAACTGAAACTGTATTGTGTGCTTACAAAACTAACTAAAACATACAAAAATTCTGGATAAAATTACCTTCGTTTTCATCTTTGTCAATGTCGGATTGATATGAAATTGATTTATTTCCCTCAAGCAATTTTAGCTGCTGGCACCATATGATATTTAATGGTCCGTCACTTCTTGTCACTTGTTGGTTAGTCGTCTTCTGGTCCCCACTCTACCTGGAGAATTCGAGGATGAAGAAGAGAAAAGATATTTTTAAAAAAAATTAAAACTAAGCATTTAGAAAATAACAAAAACTAATAAAAACTAGCAAACCTGCTCTAAAAACTAATTAATACTAACTGAATTAGAGAACAAAAAGTCAAAACTAAATAAAATTAAACTATAATGAAAAATCCAAAACTATTATAACCTTGAGCAGCACTTGCTAAAAGTAAACACATGCAATAAAACAATTGTTATAAGGTCATAAACTGACAAAAATCACCCATCTTCATTATTTACAGCTCCAAAATGTCTATAAAATCTCTCTGAATCACAGTATAATGTTAAAAAAAACCAACATGGTTCTGGACCTCACTGATTGGCCCCATATTTAATGCTTGAGGAAATTACTAAAAACATTCACTTGCCTGATAAAGGGTTAAAGTTAAAGCTAAAGGGAAGTACAGGGGTTGGACAAAATAATGGAAACACCTTCACCTCAAGATGATAATGCCCCAATCCATACAGCTAGAATTGTTAAAGAATGGCATGAGGAACATTCTAATGCAGTTGAGCATCTCGTATGGCCAGCACAGTCCCCAGACCTCAACATTATTGAGCATTTATAGTCAGTTTTAGAGATTCAAGTAAGATGTCGATTTCCACCGCCATCGTCTCTAAAAGAGTTGGAGGGTATTCTAACTGAAGAATGGCTTAAAATTCCTTTGGAAACAATTCACAAGTTGTATGAATCAATACCTCGGAGAATTGAGGCTGTAATTGCCGCAAAAGGCAGACCTACACCATATTAAATTATATTTTGTTGATTTTTTAAGGTGTTTCCATTATTTTGTCCAACCCCTGTATATTATTACGCTTCTCCACATGTTTCTATCTTGAGTCTTAAGTGTCCACCTATAGACCTATGCAGTATATACATGAACTACCATGTTCTAGTGAGGACCACATTACACCCAAAGTCATGATGAATGTGATAAACATATGTGTAGATATAACCCAAAGTAGTGTCTGAGAATTTTTTAAAAACTGAATTGATGTTTTTACAATGCAGGTAATTCATGTGTGGTGAACCAGAGCACACCAAAAGGCTCAACCTTAAACTGGAGTCAACCGTCTTAGGTATAATATTACACAAACACCACAAAGGCAACAGTATCAGAGTTTAGAATGAGGCAGCTTTAACAATCGTCAGTCTGTCCCACAGTGATCACCGTGAAAACATCCCCTGCAGTGTCTGTGATACAAGCAGAGCACCTGGAACAGCTGGAAGCACTAGACTGAGCCTCCTCTGCAACTGCTTGACCTATTTTCCCCAAGTTGTGTTTTTTTTTTTTTTTATTTCTTTGCCAGATTTTCAACATTTCTCCATCACAGAACAGTCATATACAGGTGTGTAGAGGCCAATAATGTAATAACAACCAATAACGTAATAACAGCCGATAACGTAATAAATTTGCCATTTTTAAAATATATTAAGGCAGTAACGTAATATCTGGACAATAACGTAATAAAAGTCCTGAACTGATAACGTAATAACTTATTACGTTATTGGCTGGCTATGACATTATTGCCCTATTAAATGCAAATGTAAATGCAAATGTAATAACTAAGCCAAAAACATACTAATATATTAATATCACTGTATTTAATTTTCATTTATTAGATATAACTGTGATAAAATCTCTCTCTCTCTCAGTCTCTCTCGGCCTCTCTTTTTCTTTCTTTCTTTTACCAGGTCAATAATGTAATAAGTTATTACGTTATCAGTTCAGGACTTTTATTACGTTATTGGCCCACTACATTTCAAAAATGGAAAATTTATGACATTATTGGCTGTTACTACATTATTAGCTTCTACAAGGTGCATCTAAAAAAAAATCTACAGAGTAATAAGTGTGACCTTTTTTGTTCTAATTTTAACTGTCATGAAAATAAACCCAGTATCTCAAAATATAAGAATATTTCATGGGATCTGTTAGAAAATGATTTATAATACAAAATGTTAAACTTCAATAAATGAAAATACATACATTTTTCATTTTTTGAAATAACTGACAAAAAATATTTGAACTTTTCCATGATATTTTAATTTTTGGATGTACGCCTGTAGTATTAGATGCAGACTCAACCTCAGTTTCAGAATCATCATTGAAGTTGGTTGGATTGAGCACCTGAGATTCTTTGTGTATTAGTTTTCTTGGCATTATAAGATGTTTTATATTCTGAAACTAAAGCCCTGTGAACTGCTCTAAAAATCCTCTTTGTTTTACTTTAGAGCCTGATTCTGTTTCTGCAGAATGGAGCATCAGAGCAGAAAAAAATGTTTGACATTCTATTAGTTCCAAAAATGCAACTTTGAGAACAAGTACAGATAAATTGTTAAAATTTCCTGTTACTTCAAGAGCCTTTGTCCTCTATTTTTTTCCCCATTGAAACTAAATTTAAATCATCACACCAAACAATGCAACATTTATTTTTCTTTCTTACTATTGTGCAAATACTTATACTGTATTATATGTATAAAAATCCACATTCATTTATTAGTCCAGAACAAAAGACGCAGTTTAATCTCCACTTTACGTTTTACTCACCTGGATGGACTTGGATGTGCACAGTCCATTGAACATTTTAAGTCTCTTTTAAAGATGAACCTATTTGCACTGGCTTTTAATACAAGTGTGTGACTTTTATTTGTTTTATCTTGTTGTGTTTTTAGCTACTATTTATCCTATCACTGTGTGTCTGTTTTATCAGTTTTAGTCGATCTTATATCTGTGTAAGTAACAGAGTCAATTATTTTGCAGCAATGTGGGTATGCAGATGGTATTGTGTATTGGTTGTTATAATTAAACAAAATCTGTTCATTTTATTTTCATTCGTTTTGGTTAATGCCTAACATTATAGGCATCTGAGTATGTGGAAATTTTAATTTGAGTCTGTTCCCCAACGAGTACTTTGTAGTGTGACACTACCCTCTATAAGTAGCATTTTTGTGCCTTTACCTCTTCCCTATTGTTCCTGATCTCTATGGGAGAGGTAAGCAGCCATGCAGTCGGGGGAAATTTCTGGTTTAGCCTCTGCTAATTTAATTTTTAAATGAACTGGCTAGTTCAAACTGTGTATGAGGCGCTTATGATGTGCTGAAACACAGTTCTGTATCATTTGGTTTGTGTAGGGGCATGTTTTGTGGGGTTCATTGACCGGAGGTTTTTGTGTCTGTGCTACTTTTGTCAGGAGCGAAAAAGAATAAACAGAGACTGCCTCCAAAGCTGTACGTGCGGGTCTCATCCTTAAACACAACACAGACACCCCCAGTTACATACATATTTTTATTAGATTTATCATATCTTGTATTTTTACCAGTATCTTTGTACAGCACTTTGGGCACTTTATGTTGTTGTAAATGTGTTATAGAAATAAACCTGACCTTGACTTCTTTGCAGTCAAGCATAAATCTTGTGTTATACCTGAATAAAGCTCTACAGCTGAAGTTCCCTTATGACCTCACTCATTTACATGGATCAGCTGTTACATTATGACTGCTGACAGGAGAAGGTTTAAGGTTCAAGGTACCTTTATTATCCTCGAAGTGCAATTTGTTTTGCAGCCAGCAGAACAATCATCAAGCAGACAACAGACAAAAAAAATACAAAATACAACAAAACAGGTATAAATAATTAAATGGTGTTATTAACCAGCCGGATAGCAGATGGAATAAAGGACTTTTTGAACCTAATGGTTCTGCATTGTGGTTGGTTGTACCTACGACCTGATGGAAGCAATCTGAATTTTTGATACAGGAAAGCAGGTATGATTTCAGAGGTGCTTGTTTGTTTACCGTACAAAAAGCCATTAAATGTATTAAAAGAAGATGTACCTCTGTAATTGGAGTTACATTATGGAATGACATAAATATATATTTAAAGATGTGTAAGTCATTAAAGGTTTTCAAAACATTGGTTTGTAAAGATATTTTTGAGGGATTCAAGTAAGAATGATTTTTGATGTTTTCATTGGTGCCTGAAACTGATTTAGATTTGAATGTAGGCGAGGTGAATATAAGCGTTTAGCTTCTACCTAAGCCTGTTCGGTCTCAACAGAATTCACAGTTGACTTAAAATCAACCTCACTGATTATATGTTTTGTATTGTGGAAGATGACTGAATAAACTTAAACCCTCATCAGATAATGGATGGCAATGGAGAATGGAGAAGTGGCAATGTGGCAAAATCCAATGGCACCTTTCACTGGGTTGCATATATACACTCACAGTCAGTGAAAATTTTGAGACCGTATTTTTCGACATAATTTTTATTCTGAAACCCTGAATTGGAATTTTTTCATATGAATCATTTGTTTAGGATATTGGCATACAGAAACAAAAATCTAAAGTTTCAAGAATAATTTCAAAACAAAAAACGTAACAAAAGAAAATGGCACCTGCCAAACACAAAGTCACAACAGTAGCGGTCCTGGTCTGCAGTTGTCACTCTCTCTCTCCTTGGACGTGGTCTATGGTCAACAGAGCCTGTGGTGTTGTGGCGTTCAACCAGGTTTCTGATCGTGGGTTTGGAAACAGCCCATACATAGGCCTGGCTATACCACTGGAGCTCAAACGGGCGTCCACCATACCCAGTGCCTGGAGATGTTGTTCATGTGATAGACGTGGCATGATGCCGTTCACTGGACTAACAATGATGGCCTTTTTTGGGCCTTTATATACAGGGTGGGGAAGCAAAATTTACAATGTTTTGAGGCAGGGATTGAAAGACAGTGTATGACCAATTAGTTTATTGAAAGTCATGAGAATTTATTTGCCACAAGAAAATTTACATAATAGAAAATGTTTTTATTCTATGTGTCCTACTTCCTTCTCAATAACTGCCTTCACACGCTTCCTGAAACTTGCGCAAGTGTTCCTCAAATATTCGGGTGACAACTTCTCCCATTCTTCTTTAACAGTATCTTCCAGACTTTCTCGTAATAGTTTTGCTCATAGTCATTCTCTTCTTTCCATTATAAACAGTCTTTATGGACACTCCAACTATTTTTGAAATCTCCTTTGGTGTGACGAGTGCATTCAGCAAATCACACACTCTTTGACGTTTGCTTTCCTGATTACTCATATGGGCAAAAGTTTCTGAAAAGGTATGGATAATAGTGTTAGGTATGATTATGACATCAATATGTTTGGTTTCAAAACAATTGACGTAGTGCCTGCTGAGAAAAAAACAACTAAATGTTCATTATAAATTTTGCTTCCCCACCCTGTAGGCCTTCAAAACCAATCCTCAAATTGTGCAGATACCCACTGAGTATTGCTCAATGTGTATTTGGTCCATTTTTCAAAGAGACCAAGCCATGTGCAATGAACCGTGACAACATGACAACTCATCATTATGTCAACTACCCAAGCACTAAGTCATCAATAAATCCACAATGAATAATTCCAACCCCCCTACAAGTAGAAATATGCAGACATTTCTACCTCAAAGTTTCTATTGACTGTCAGTATATATTATGCAACAGCTGAACATTTAGTTCAAGGTCCATACTGTAATGGTGAGGACTGGGTCAGAGCATCTCCACAACTGCAGGTCTTGTTGGGGGGTCCTGGTCTTCAGTGGTTAGTACCAAATATGAACTGAGGAAGGACATCCCAGTCTCAGGTCTATTGATCATCTGTGGGAGGGGTTGGACAAATAAAAACAGATCCATGGGGGTCCACCTCTTTACTTGCAGGACTTCATGGATCTGCTGTTAACATCTTGGTCCAGATACCACACACATCTTCAGAGGTCTGGTGGAGTCTAGGCCTCGAGTCAGAGCTGATTTTGTGGAAAAAGGGGAAACTACACAATATTAGACAGGTGGTAATGTTATGATCCATAAATGCTCAATTGGTTGTTGTTCAGATACTTTTGGTACGTACTAACTACTTTACACTGGGAATGAACAACAACATCTGGAGATACTCTGACCATCAAATGTTCTCTCTTGTCAAAGTTGCTCAGATCCCTACTCTTGCCATTTTTTGCCGTTTCCAACACATCAATGTCTGAGGTCTAAATGTTCATTTGCTGCCAAATATATCCCACTGACAGGTCACATTATAATGAGATAATCAACATTTTCAGCATTTTGCCTGACAGTGGTCCTAGTATTATGGTTGATCAGTGTAAATCTATGTAGTAACCAGTCGTTTATCTAATATTTCTCGTGTGAATGTGGTTCAAGCTGGTTTCATATGTTGTTGTTTTTTTAATTAATTCTTTTACATTTGTGTTGCTCCTTTGTGCTGATTATGTGATTGTGGTTCTTTTTCTGGTTCATTTAGAATACCAGAATAAACTATGATTAAATAAAGAAACATATGCATAAAATAGATAAATCATTGCCTTCATTTTAATTAACATCAGCTCAAATCATTTCCATGAATAAAACTAATTTGTTAGAATTTTAATTAATTTTCAATTAGTATTAAATTAATTAGTTTGGGGTCATGAGGTCTCTTTACAGTAACTTTGATCACACTGTCATGCATAATTGTTGAAAAAAACAAAGCTATAAACTACTAAATGTATCATATAAAAATATACTATAAATAAACTACTGTCTTATCAATCACACAGACAAAGCGTAGCCATTTAATTAATGTGAGAAAATACCAAATTGTCAATGCTGGTCAAGTTATTTGGAGCCCACAACATCATCATATTAATCATTTATTCATACATGTAAATGAGATTGTGTTTTACTTTGTACAAGGCTTTATTGAAACTAACTGAAAATACTGCTGGACGCCAAGAACACACATATAACGGAACCACAAGGTCAGAATAATTGTACATACAAGAGGATACTTCATGTTAAGCAGAAAATACATTTGTGATGACATTGGTAAGAATCTCATACATTCTACCATCCTAATGTACAGTAACGGAAAAAAAAAATTATTAGACCACCCTTGTTTTCTTCAATTTCTTGTTCATTTTAATGGCTGGTACAACTGAAGGTACATTTATTTGACCAAATATAATGATAACAACAAAAATAGCTCATAAGAGTTTAATTTCAGAGCTGATATCTAATCATTTT
This sequence comes from Sphaeramia orbicularis, assembly GCF_902148855.1. Lineage (NCBI taxonomy): Eukaryota > Metazoa > Chordata > Actinopteri > Kurtiformes > Apogonidae > Sphaeramia > Sphaeramia orbicularis. The sequence goes on from NC_043973.1 coordinate 29,162,410, forward strand.
CCATGTTTTCTTGATAATAACCAAAATCACTTCAGTTTTTACATCAGTAGCTATGGCATTGTACTGACAAAAACAGTGCTTTTAGGCATTCCATGTTTTCTTTTCTGTCTGTTTTAGTCACATGAAACACACAGGAGTTAGTACTTGATTGCATAACCATTGTTTTTGATTACTTCTGATATTCTAATATTTTTTTCCGTGACTGTATATTGGTCAATGTGATAATAATGAATAAATGAAGCACATTCAATAGCAACAAGTGCTGCGAATAGTGATTATCATGACTGTCATTTCCTTTTATTGAAAGCCCAATGATTTCATGCCCTAATAAATAAATTAAAAAAAAACCTTTTGAATCCAGTGACATTAGAGGTATTTTTATAGTACTAGAAAAACTTGTCATGTATTGTGGCACATTATGAAGTCTATCTACCATCAACCATGATGACATTCTATTAATGTGAGTGCCTTAGCTGCAAAATGTTCAGAAATGTTACTTTATTTAACTGACTTCCTCTTTATTGGCAATTTATGGCTGCTTAGGATGGATGGCAAAAAGCCCTATGATTTTCCTTGCACAGCACTTTGAATAGAGCCTTGATGACAGTATCTACAGTATCTACAATTCAAATGAGATATGTTCCATAGAAAATCTGAACATGCATAAGTGAAATTATGATTTTCAGTCTGCACAGGATGGACACAAAGTGACTGGGGATTTAGCAGGGGTTATGCAGACGTATTGACATTAATGCAAAGTACTCACATTGTCAAAGATCTACTCCCTGAACAGGCTCTGCTTTAACCCTTTCATGCATGAATTATGAGAACTTTAGTCAAGATTTTTTTTTTTTCTGGAGTGTTTTTATACCTCCTTAGGCATAAAAAAAATTGCGATCGGGTTTTTTTTTTCCATGGAGTTACAAAAATGTCCATGCATTTCATTTTTTAAGTAAAGAAATATGTACAGGGTGTCCCATAAGTCTCCATAGGAGGGCTGTTCAATAAGTTCATGGCCTCACCCAGAACAGAACAACACAGACTGATAATTTATATTTTATTTTTCAACATAATCTCCATTTACAGCAATGCACTTGGTCCATCGATGTTCAAGCATCACTATCCCATCACGAAAGAATGTAACATCCTGTATTATAACAACCAGTATTTCTGGGTGAGGCCATGAACTTATTGAACAGCCCTCGTACATAGGAGACATAATACATATGGTTCTAACATGTATTTCTTTATATTTCTTCTTTATAGTTCTTCAGCAGTGGAGGACACACATTGAAATGTGTTCCCGACAAAATGGCAGTCATATAGAGCATATTATATAAATAAAAATGGATTATGTCAAGAAACGTTTATTTTTCCTATGTATGGAGACTTATGGTACACCCTGTATTTAAAACCCAATATCAGAAAGTAAAATGAAAACAATGAAATAAAAACATTTTTAAGGCTGCTAATTTGATGTTTTCTCACATTTTACCATACTCTAATGCTAGTTATTACCTCATATAATATGCAAAAAACAACTCTTTTTGTCTAACAAATAACAACTGATTTACACTCAAACATGTCACTGCGGATCAGGTTTATCAAGAACAGCAAAGTTACAGTAATGGTATGAATTGCAGTGTATTATGGGATGTTGCATAAGTGTCCACTGTGTTGGCTCATATGGAACTAAAACAACAAAACCTATGAATATACAAGAGAACAGCTGGAGAAGAACTGTGCACTGGAGTGACCACAGTGCATGAAAGGGTTAAAATACTTTGTCACAGGGCGAAGACGACACGGGTCATCTCTACAAATTGTTATGTTCAGGAGGTTTTCAGTGAAGGTGTGTTCCTAACAAACAACACCTGGACTCTGTGGGTAAAAGCACGTGTGTGACTGTTTGCATGTTTCTAAAGTTGAGTACAAAAGTGCATGTCAGGGAACATTGTGAATGTTTGTGTGTTGGACACAAAAGAAAGGCAAACACTATTTTATGCTTCGTCATTTTTAACCCCCGCTTTAACCAAGATCACACACATCACATTTAGCAGCAGAAAACTGGATCCTAGCTTGTTTTTGTTTGAGGCTCACTGAACTTTAACCCTATGTTACCCTGAGCTAACTCGTTCATAGCTGGTAGGATGAGGCAAAGAAGGAAGAAAAAAATAAATAAATTGAATTTTTTTGGACATCAGCTCTTCCTGACCTCAGTCACAGTTTGTTCAGTTTGTTGAGAAAGACAGCGATTAGGTTTGCTGCACATTTTTTCTATTATAAATTTTGCACTGAGCAACAAGAAAAGAGGGAAAACACGAGCTGGGGATTAGACAGAAAAGAAATGTTGCCATTGTAAGTTTCTGCAAAACTATAGAATGGTTTATCTGTGTTTTTCAACCAAAATTCTGTTTCATAGCAATATTTGTGCATAAATTGGATATCCATGTTTTAGTGTTTTACCTGGTTTCAACAGGCAGGATGGTGGACTTACAAAACCTGGGATCTTCTGGGACCAGACACGAGAATTTATATATCAATAAAAACCGTCATGATACTGTTGTCATTCCCCTCCTCCATTTCCCAACACGGAACTCTGTGGAGTGGGAAATATAGCTACAGGTCTGTATCTCAAGTGTTTACTGTAAAAAACTAGATCTTTCAGTCACTCCTGCCTCCTCCATTCTGCCCTGTTTTAGGATTCTCTACAGCATTTCAACTCTTTTTTTTTTTTTTTTTTTTGGAGAACCTACTTTTTACTTGGTCAGTCTTTTACAAACCTCTTCACCATAACCTAAGACACTGCTGGGTAATGGCTGGGTGGAATATATTAACATTAGAATGGATGAAGGAAAACCAAGCCTGTGACCATCAGTAGATCATCCTCACTGTGTTGTTCTGTGTGTTTTTAGGATGTTTTGCATTTCTGTCTACTGTCTTTTTATGATGTCTTTTACAATATTTTGCCTTTTTGTCAACTGTCTTTCTTGTCACCTGCCTAGGGACTACAGATGGAAATTAGCACTGCTGCTACAATCTGGTATATTTACAGCTGCAATTGTTGTAGATGTTCATTAATATGCACTGTCCCTATTAAATAAATTAAATAAATAAATTATCTCGCCCCCCCCCGAAGGGGAGGCAAGGGGTATTGTTGTTGGTTCAGTTCATTTCTTTGTTTGTTAACACTTTAGCAGCAAAACTACTGGTTTAATTCATACCAGATTGGGTTTACAGATTGCCAGAAATGCAGAATAGATGTCATTACATTTTGGGAAAAGTAGATCAAAGTTCACATTTTTTATGAATTTTTTAAAAAATTTTTTTTTTCCTGTTTACTTATAATGGGCGAAATTTCACATGTCTGTAGCAGCAAAACAGTTGGTTGAATTCAGACCAAATTGGGTTTATAGACTGCCAGTGACCCACAATAGATGTGGTTACATTTTGGGAAACGTAGGTCAAAGTTCAAATTTTTAATGAATTTTTTCAATTTTTTCCCCCCAATTTACTTATAATGGGCAACATTTCAAATGTTGATTAAAAACATCAATTTTGTTTCAATTTACCTCAAACTTGGCACATATATAGAGGCAACTGATATGCTGACATCACCACACGCATAGACATGATGACATCACACTGACTGATGCCAAAATAAGCTACAATATGTGCGAGGGGTGGGGTTTGTTGTGCCTGGCACCACTTGTTTACAATTTCTTTTCAGTGCTTGGCCTTTAAAAGGAAGCGTTCCAGTTAAATGGTCTTCTTTTGTATAAGTTATAACTAATGTCTATTGCTCCTCACCAGGAAATGAAAAACACTGTTATCTAAAACCATATTTAAGAAGAATAGAAAATAGTAATTGGGCTATCCATGTGCAGTTGCAAAATGGAGATGATCCCCCCCGCTGTGTGAAATAGAATGGAAAATCCTGAGATGCAGACCTTTTTTTTTTTTTTTTTTTTTACCATGTATGTTGCTATTTATTATTCCGTGGTTTCTTGAAATTGAAAAACTGGAGTTGTCAAATGTATCTACAGATGCCCTGGAGATTCATTGTGAGTCATATATTACCACGTCTTTTCAGTGTCTATCAAGTGTTGACGGTGCCTGAATGTGACCGTTAAATCACGTATGAATGCAATAATTATCTGACAAATATAGAAAAGATGATATTTTGGTTCGGAAACATTGAGATTATGTATCCATGGTGTGCAGAAATGTACAATAGTCACACTTATTTCTGGTGTTTGGGGAATGATTAGCTGAGTTTACAAGCATAGAATTCAACATCCATTATACTTGAATAATGCACTTGAATAAACTAAACCACATCAAATGATGGAATATATTTCATATTTCAAATATAGTTCAGTAGCCTTGTACGAGTATTGTGCATTTATGAGGCTGTGAGAGTTTTGGACTATAAATCCTCATATGTGTGAGCATAAATTACCATCACTGTTCACATGCCAAGTAGTTAATACCAAAGCTGCAGACCTTATCAGCCGTCACCTTACAGGTAGTGGCAGATAGTTTCTTTTTTGATATCAGCTCTGTGAGTCTGTCCTGTTATTTGGCAGATCAGTGGGTGATGTTTTGTGCCAACACTGCCTGGCCTTGGCAGGGAAAGTGGGTTGCACATCACGCCAAACACTCCTAGGGTCCATTGATTTAATGAGTCTGTGTTTCCCCACCTCAGTGTGTTAATTAGATGTATTTAATAACATAAATAAAACATGTCTGCCAAACACAGCACGTCCTTTTTCAGATCAGCCAGTTGCTCTATTAACACTTTCGCACAATGAACCCTGGGCCGACACATTAATTCTCTTGATACAAAGACGCTTTTCATTTTCAGTCATCAGATTCAGTTCCCCCCGTGGTTATTGTTGCCCTCCTCCGCGGCAACAAATTTGATCTCAGCATTGGCAGTCCTGGAGGCCATGCTGCTGTCTCTGACCTTGTGTTTAAACAGAAAAGGGAAGGTCTTCCTGAAGGACTTCTGGAAACTGGCTCCCATGAAACCATACACTATGGGATTGACGGAGGAGTTGGCGTAGGACATGCAGTTGGCCCAGGTTTTGATCTTATAAGTGGCGTAGTTTGGCCGGTAGTTTGGATAGAAAGACTGGAAGAGGACGAAGATCTGGATGGGACCCCAGCAGATGGCAAAGAGGAGGACGATGACCACCACCATCTTGGAGACTTTACTCCTGATGCTGATTGTTCTCTCAGACAGAAGGTTTACCTGAGGAAGAAATAGGAATATTTTTACAGAAAACACAAAACTGATTGAAGAAATGTGCTCCAGAACATTAATTCCCAAAGATAGTGTTATGATTCATACAGGTACGTGAGTTGTAGGAGATTTCGTTTGGGTTGCCAAAGAAATTTGCATTTCAAGGATTTCAGAAAGCTTTCATCAAGAAGCATGTTTTTGATTGAACTGGGGTGAATCTATTATAGAAGGTGTAGGTGTTCTTATTGTTTTACTGAGAGAGCCTTTTAGGTCCTATTACATGTATTTATTTTGTCTCATTCTGACAGGTTTTCATCACATGTGAGTCCCTTTGAAATGTTTAGTTTAACTATTCAACATAATCCTCTTTAAAAGTTTGTGGAATAAAAACAAGTAGGAGTTCATAGACAGTCGACATCAAATGTATTATAAAGTGGAATCCAAGCTCAAAAGAAGAAAAGAAGAAAGAGTCTTTTTTAACTTTAATTAAATGAAAATAAAGGCTCGGCAGTTGTATTTTGTCAAAGATAAGTCTTGCAATTAAAGCCAATCCGTGTTCTTACTTGATAGTTGTTGTCTACAGGTTCGACGGTGGGCTGGCCCACTCTCTTCACCATCAGAGTGTAGCAGAATGAGATGGTGAGAACAGGCAGCAGGTAGGCAGCAATGAACTGGTAGAGGATGAAAGCCCTCTCATGTGTCTTAGATGGAAACCTCTCCATGCAGTACTGCCTCGGGCCATACCAATAGCCTTCTTCAATCCGTTGGTACATTAAAATTGGAGTAGACAGGATAAGGGAGCCTGTGCAAGATATAGAGTCTTGTTGGTAAAAGATTTTCAGGTGTTTTTTTTTTTTATGCACTCAGTATGACTCAGTGATGAGTGGTTGAATAAAAAAAGTAATGGATGCAGTGTAATGTAGTGTGAACCCTTTCGTGCATGAATTAAGAGACCCTCAATCAAGATTTTTGTTTTTATTCCTCTTTAGGCATGAAAAAAACATGCCTAAAGAAAATTTGGTAACACTTTACTTGAAGGTGTAGTTTATAATGCATGAAGCGCACATTCATAAGACATTATAATGCATTTATAAGCCATTATAAAAGTCATTACAACAGTTTATGATAATATACAACAACTTATACCAAGGTTAATAAAGTATTATAAGTGTAGGTATAATGTATTATAAATTCAGCTTTCATAATGTTCTATACATCCATATCAAAGCAGTGGGAAGGAATTTATTTTTTTAGGTGGAGAACTTTTGTTAGGTTTTGTCATTGGTCCCTATACCCATCTATTTTAGGGATTTCATATTTATTAAAAAAAATAATAATAATAAGTATGTGATTGAAACAACAAAGATTTAGAGCTGCCACGTTATTTTTTATTTATGTATAAAGCAACATGTAACACTTCTATTTACTGACTCTGTTCTTTTAATCAAGGTTCTAACAGTTTTGGATTTTTCATTATAGTTTAGTTTTATTTAGTTTTGACTTTTTTTCCTCTAATTCAGTTAGTTTTAATTCATTTTTAGAGCAGGTTTGCTAGTTTTTATTAGTTTTCATTTTTGTCTAAATGCTTAGTTTTAGTTTAGTTTTAGTTTAATTTTAGTTTTGTCGTATCTTTTCTCTTCTTCTCTGTCATATTCAAATAAATCCCAGACAGGACTCTGCTGCTTTCTCCCAACTTTAGTCTCCATGTTTCCAGGTAGAGTGGGGACCAGAAGACAACTCTACACAGGAAATTTGCCTGAGAAAAATTTACTCAAACTGAAGAAAATTTTACTCTACTCAGATAACATTTGGCCCCTTCCTTAAATAGAGTAAATGTTACTCTTTGGGTAGAGCCCTCCAAACTCAATACAGAGCCAAATTTACTCCTTTTGAGGAAAGTACTTTTGACTCTGGAAAAAATGCTCAGTAATTTTTCCTGTGTAAACGACAAGTAACGAGAAGTGACGGACCATGAAGTACTGTATGATGCCGCTAGCTAAAATTGCTAGAGCGAAATAAATCACTTTCGTATCAATCTGATGTTGTCAAAGACGAAAACGAAAGGAATTTTATCCATCATTTTTATACGTTTTAGTTAGTTTTGTAAGCACACAATACAGTTTCAGTTAGTTATCATTTTTCCTTTTAATTATAGTTCTTATTTATTTCAGTTAACGAAAATGTTTTTTCAATTCTAGTTTTCGTCATTTCATCAGTTTTCGTTAACGATAATAACCTTGCTTTTAATGTTTTGTTTTTGCAAAATAAAGTTATTAAGAACACTTTGATGTATAATTTTTGACTTACACTTTACTTAGAGCCAGCAGACACTGCTCGTAAGTCATCATACTTGTGTTATATCATACAATTGATAATGTGTTCTGTAACCCAGGATTTGAGATTCTTCCTACAAACACTGTTGTCACTTTGGTATGGATGTATAAAACATTATGAAAGCTGAATTTATAATACATTAGGCCTACACTTATAATACTTTATTAACCTTGGTATAAGTTGTTGTACATGATCATAAACTGTTGTAGTGACTTTTATAATGCATTATAATGTCTTATGAATGTGCGCTTCATGCATTATAAACTAGACCTTCAAGTAAAGTGTTACTGAAAATTTTCATATGAACCTATTTTTCATGGAGCTGTGAAAATATCCACTCAGCTGGACACCATGCGTTTAATTTTTGGAGCAAAGAAACATGTATTTACTGATATATTGTGTGAAAACTATGAAATAAAAATATTTTGAATGCTTATTTTAGGAAATTCATTTATCAGACAGGGGTAGTTGTTTGTTTACTTGCTTTACTAGTTTGTCTGATAAACGAACTACTAACAATAATTATATGTGGAAGACAGTATGAACCTTTACCAGACATTTATTTTTAATGCTGCTAATCTAATGTTTTCTCACATTTTAACACTCACACCAGTCATTACTCACTCCGTGGAGATAATATGCAAAAACAAAAAAAATCAACTTTTTACAAAAACTGTTAATTACAGATTAATAACAATAACAAGCAATTGATTTACACTTAAACATGTGACTCTAGATCAGGTTTATCAAGAACAGCAAAGTTACAGTAATGGTATAAATGTCAGTGTATGGGATGATGCTTAAGTGTCCACTGTGTTGGCTGATATGGAACTAAAACAACAAAATCCATGAATATACAAGAGAACAGCTGTAGAATAACTGTCCAGTGGAGTGACCACTATCCATGAAAGGGTTAAAAGAGCAGGACAGACCGATCCAAATGCAGACGCTGACAATCATGGCTACTTTCGGTGTGCGGTGGCGGAGGGATTTCAGTGGGTAGACGGTGACATAACAGCGGTCCCCACTCATCGCTGTCAGAGTGATGCAAGTGGCTTGCACTGTCACCTGGAAAATGAAACAAAACATCATACATGATTTATGATGAGCCTGGATCTGCAGAGACATTGACATTCACTCTCCTCAGTCCAGTCCAGTTCAACTCACACAGATTTAGAGAAATAATATTTTGAGCACATTCACTTTTTGCAGCTAAAACAGCACCTGGCCAAAAAAGTCACACACAATATTCCAAAAACCAGACTGAGATCTATTAAAAAACATGTATTGTTACATGACAAACGCATCATTGTTAAAAGAAGAAAAGAAATCCTGCAACTGTAAACACCGTAAATGTCAAGCAATGCTGTTACATTGATGTGTTTGTGTGTGTGTGGCAAAATTCACCATGTGTAATATGTGAAATTAGTAGAAGATTTTTCCACAAATTTCCACGATTTCATGGTCGAAATTCACATTGCATGGTAATAATTCATTAAGACTTCTCTAAAATGTTATAGATGTATAAATGTCAATTTGTGAGAGATTGTGTGTTGCTAAAATGAATGTTGATAAATAAAACAAGTGAATCCAGCATCATAGAATTTTTGTTTTTTTAATTTTATATTTATATAGATTTATGGCTTGTGACAAAAAACTGCAGGATATATTGCAGAGAACTTTTAAGCAAAAGTCCATGAGGGTACAGTCTAAGCAAAAATGCATTTAAAAGTAGTGCCCAGACATGGGAACGAAAATCATTTTCTAGCCACTTTTCATGGTTCACCTTATGGCCTATTGAACCACCTTTAGCTTTGATTCTTGGATCCATTCACCATGGCATCATTTATGTTCTATAATGTGGATGACATTATATTGTGACACTAAATGTCACAGCATTTATTTCCATCTTCAGTTGAGTTTTTGGCCAAAGTCTTGTTGTTAGTGGCTGGTTGATAGGTTTGTTATTTTAGATTTTTCTTCTTTTTTTTTGTTTTTATTTTTGGTTTCTGTTGGATTTTCTTTTCATTTTGGCTTATTGTTGCCACACCCCCTTTTGGGATATAATGACGCTGATTGCCACACACCTGTTTTGTCGTATGCATTTGGGTTGCCACACAGAGCAGAGCAGGATTGTGCTGAACAAAGAAGTGAGGTGAGAACAAAGAACATTTGAGTTTGATTTGTTTGACACATTATTTTGAACAAATATCAAGTTTGACAGTCATGTGGAATGGGTTGGTTTTTTTTGTTGTTAAAGCGCAGTTTGGTTCGCATACCTGTTATACATTGGATGAGTGAGGAGTTTGCACCCTTGGTAGGTGGAGCAATAATGTGTTAATTAATTGTAGTGGCATGTTTTGGTCTTTTGTTTGTTCTTTTGTTTGAAATGTGTGTATTAAATTACAATTTTAATGAGTAATATGTTCAGTTGTAATGTCTGTGTCTTTAAAGAAAATGTAACCTAAGTAAACTTTGTAAAATAACTTACATACAAATATTTGTGTTTTAGTTTCACGGTGCATGATGATGAAGTAAAGATTTGCACCAGTCGAACTCTACGCCGTTTCATTGATGCCAAGGGCTGCTATACTTGTATTAATGGTAGAGTCAGACCACTGTGTGAAGTCTTCTCAGTGGGGTTCAGGTGTGGACTCTGGTGGCCAGTCCATGTGTGAAAATGATGTCTCATGCTCCTGAACCACTCATTCACAATCTGAGCAGATGAGCCCTGATATTTGTCATCTTCAAATAAATCTGTTTCATCAAGGAAGAAAAATCCGTGGATTATGAGACGTGGTCTGAATATTCAGGTTCAGTTGAACTCATTTTCTGGACATATTATGTTACCAAACCTAGACCTGAACAACTGAACCAACCCCAGATCATAACACTGCCCCCACAGGCTTGTACTGTAGGCACTTGGCATGATGGGTAACCACTCATCTGCCTCCTTCTCACTGATGCATCAATTTGGAACCAGGTCAATCTGGACTCATCAGACCAATCTTTATGTTGACTACAAAACTGAAGGTTGTTAAAGAAACAAGAAGCTCCTCACTGTATCTGTTAGGGTTAAAGAACATGTTTCCAGCTGAAACACATTAATCACTGCAGGAATTATCCAATGGAAGGATCTGAACTTCTTGCATGATCCAGGTAGTGACTTTTTGGCTAGGTGGTGTATGTGGCACAATCATGAAATCATATCTGTTCTTGATCAACATGCAATTTATCGAGCAGCTTTAATGTGGTTTAATTCAATTTCAGTTTGATACTTTGTCATTTAAAGAGGCATTGTGTGAAATTTAGTGACATCTAGTGGTGAAGTTGCAGATTGCAACCAACTGCACACACCCTCTCTCATCTACGATGGTCCTCATTACTGCCTCTGTTTGTTACCCCTCCCCCAAAGGGGGAATAGGTGAAATTTCACAGATCTGTAGCAGCAAAACTATAGGTTGAATTCATACCAAATTGGGTTTATAGATTGCCAGCACCCAGAATAGATGTCATTACATTTTGGGAAAAGTTGGTCAAAGTTAAATTTTTTTAGGAATTTTTAACATCTTTTTTTTTTCCCATTTACTTATAATGGGCAAAATTTCAAATCGCTATAAAAGCATCCATTTTTAACTCAATTTACTTACAATGTTGCACAGATATAGAGATTAGTTTTAGACATCAGCCTGCAAATATCTAAGTGATAGTTTGTTTTGGAAAATTTTTGTTAAAATTTTAAATCTTTTTCTTTTCCCATTTACTTATAATTGGTGAAATTTCAAATGTCTATAAAACATCAGTTTTGTTTCAATTTACTTCAAACTTGGCACATATATAATTTATGATTTATAATTTTTATATTTGTTGGCATCTGGTGGTACTGTTTCTGTGTATGTGTTTCTGTATATATGTTTATGACCCCTGCTGCACACTAAATGTCCTTTCTAAATTAACCCTTTCATGCATGAACAATGAGAACCATAGTCAAGATTTTTTTCCCCGAGTGTTTTTGTTCCTCTTTAGGCATGAAAAAAAAACAATGCAATTGAATTTTTTTTAATGAACCTATTTTTCATGGAGTTACAAAAATGTCCACTCAGCGGGACACCATGTGTTTAATATTTGAAGCAAAGAAACATGTATTTAAAACGCAATATCAGAAAGTGATATACTGCATGAAAACTAACTTAACTAACATTTTTAATGCAGTTAATCTGATGTTTTCTCACATTTTATCATACTCTAATACTAGTTATTACTCAGTTCATGGAGATAATATACAAAAAAAACCCTTTTTGTTTAAGAAATCTGTTAATTACAGTCTAATAACAATTAGGAATTGATTTCCACTCAAACATGTTACTGCAGAGCAGGTCTATCAAGTTAAAGTAATGGTATGAATTGCAGTGTTTGAGGTGATGCATAAGTGACCACTGTGTTGGCTGATATGCAACTAAAACAACAAAACCCATGAATATATAAGAGAGCAACTGAAGAATAACTGTCCACTGTAGTGACCATGGGGATGTAACAATATGAAAATTTCATATCATGGTTATTGTGACCAAAATTATCACAGTTATCATTATTATCGCGGTATTGTTGAAATTGTGCTCAAAATGTTCAAAAAGTACTAATACACACACTGAAATAATTTAACCAAGTTGTATTTTGAAAAAAAAAATAAAAAATAAAAAACTAATAAAATAATAGGCACAATGCATTTTCTCTTGGCGGGAACATTCAAATATTAACCCTTAGTGGTCTGAGTCTATTTGTCCGTTTTTCAGTTCTTTTGATTTTGCCTTTATATACTATATAAACAAATGTTTACTATACCCATGTTTGGGATCTTTTTTTTTTTCAGCACAACTTCATTTACATCACCTGCCTGTTATTTTTTTCACTTTAACCTACTATATCAACATGAAAGGCCAGAAAACACAAAAAACAGATAAAATCCAATTTGAAAAATGAATATAGTTTATTGCATAAATAACACAAAGATGCTTAACGAACCTTTTCAAAAACTTTGAAAGTGAAAATTGGTTCCAAGTATTAGGTATAGAAAATTAAAATTCTAATACATTAAAACTATACTCAAATATTTGACATAAAAGCAGATCTTTACATGGGGTTTTTCCCCCTAAATGTGCAGTAATCAAACACAGTTATCATGATAACTAGAATTTACACGGTGATACTAACCGTCTGCAATTTTACCTTGGTTTATCGTTATACCGGTAATCGTTACATCCCTAAGTGACCACTATGCATGAAAGGGTTAAGTTGAAAGTTGAAGTTGAATATGGTTGAAAGGGTTGATCGATGCTAAAATAAGCTACAATACGTGCGAGGAGTGGGGTTGGTTATGCCTGGCACCACTTGTTCTGTGTGTTTTCAGCCGTGTAAATGTAGATGATACATATTAACTCTGGTCCACAGCCATAGTAGGTGAAACTAAAGTACATTAATGCTGGATGCTATCCATTATAAAACAGAAAAAAGAAGTCATAGTCATTCTGAGCTATTGAAGAAACATGCCAGTGTCACATAATGGATTTGAAACCCAACAATTCATATTTTGTGTAATTACTCACTAATGAAACTATAATGAATAATACAGTTAGATCCTCTTAAATCCTCTTAAATCTCACATACTGAACCCTTAACAGTGATGACTCATTATATTTGATCCTTTCTCCAATAGAAGGGGATTAAATAGAAAACAGCACCTCTCTTCCATCATCCTATTAACAAAGATGAGGTTTTCTTTACATGGGCCTCAATGCATCACACTACTATGTGTGTCGATAAACTAATGCATATTGCTTTGAAATACATGCCCAAAGCAAAGAAAGAGGAGGTCAAAAGTTCTCTATGCTTTTTCCCCAAATAGAATCTAATTTGGTCCCTCTTTTGTGAGTGTGTGCCTCTGTCTCTGTCAGTCCACCTCTTATCTGTGATCATGAAGCCGGCACCCATTAGTCTTCAGAGGTTTAAAGGTATACATCAGTGTGTAGAAGGATATGATGAAAGAGGCACAGTGGGTCATTTCCAGTTCCATGTGGAGGTCAGTGAGGAGCTGTACCATGGTCCTGGTGTTGAAGAAGCCTGGGGCGTCAATACTACGGAACTTTTTTTATCTTTACTGCATCTTATTCACTCAGAAGAATATGTTTAGGCATTACAAAGAGAATATATTCACCATGAACAGTTCAAGATGAATTTCTAAGTCATTTCACATTTTTATGTAACGGTTAACTGGGAATGATATATACAGTATACAGTAGGATATGATTGTGTTTCAAAGGTCTGCACTGCAAAAATCTAAATTTAACCAAGTGTATTTTTCGCATTTCTAGTCAAAATATCTCGTCACACTTAAAATAAGACATAATCATCTAAAGAGCAAATTAGAAGTAAGATATAAGAACTTATTTTTAGACAATAGATCTTCAAAATTTTATTTCAAGAAGTCTTACCAAGATAATTTTCACTTTTTTTTTTTTTTTTTTTTGCTTGAATTAAGCAAAAAATAAATTAAAATCTTGAATTAAGCAAAAAAAAAAAAATCTGCCAGTGGAACAAATAAAAATTATCTTGGTAAGATGCCAAATTGGGTTTATAGATTGCCAGTGACCCAGAATAGATCTGATTACATTTTGGGAAAAGTAGGTTAAGTTTCAGTTTTTTATGAATTTTTTAAATTCTTTTTTTTTTTCACCCATTTACTTAAAATGGGTGAAATTTCACATGTCTGTAGCAGCAAAACTATAGGTTGAATTCATACCAAATTGGGTTTATAGATTGCCAGTCCCCAGAATAGATGTCATTATATTTTGGGAAAAGTTGGTCAAAGTTAAAATTGTCTAGGAATTTTTTTTTTGTTTGTTTGTTTGTTTTTTTAATCTCTTTTTTCCCCATTTACTTATAATGGGCAAAATTTCAAATCGCTATAAAAACGTCAATTTTTAACTCAGTTTACTTACAATGTTGTAGTTATAGAGATGAATTTTAGACATCAGTCTGCAAAATACCTAAATAAGATTTTCAAGATCTATCATCTAAAATTAAGTTCTTATGTCTCACTTACAAGTTATTCTTTAGGTGATTATGTCTTATTTTAAGTGTGACGAGATATTTTGACTAGAAATGAGAAAAATACACTTGGTAAGATTTTGATTTTTGCAGTGTGTGGTCTTGAAGATATCAAATCCTTTATTTAGTTTTATTTACCAAATAATTCCATTTTCTTGCCTTCCTGTATTTCATTGTTTTTTCCTTCAGACAGGGTCAAAATCAATCAAGTCAATATCCTTGTTTACCTCTATTTCCAAGGTTTTTTTTTGTTATATTTTGTAGCGCCTTGAAATATAAATGAGTATATCAATAGTGATAGAGTTACTTACTACGGCTGCATGTTTGGTACTGATGAAAAGGAAAAAGAAAATTACACAAGGGCAATAAGTCTCCAGTCTATTCCCAGAGTAGTTCTGTTATTTAGAGGAGGAGGTGTCACCAATAACAAAAAGAGAAAACATGGACGAAAATAGGATTAATGAGGAAAACAGTTAAAAATGACCCTGTGGTAACAGATAAGCTACAGTCCATAAATAGTGAGAAAAAACACTTGCTATAGAGAGCTGAAGTCCCACCCCTTCTGATACAGCCCATCGGCACAAACGTCAGAAGAACAAAAGTCAATGGAAAGACAAAAATAATTCATAATCTTGTTTGAATCATGTCACTGTTTACACTTATTCTGTTTGTCTGCTTAATTAGTACATTTATGAGTTTAGAAAGTGGCAGTTTGTGGTAGATAGCAGATAGTGAAGTAACATCAAGATTTGTGTTTTTTTCTCCTTCTTCTCTCTCTCTCTCTCTCTCTCTCTCTCTCTCTCTCTCTCTCTCTCTCTCTCTCTCTCTCTCTCTCTCTCTCTCTCTCTCTCTCTCTCTCTCTCTCTCTCTCTCTCTCTCAGTGGCACCACTAGGCCTATTTTAGGGGGGGCTGAATAATGTAAATATTGTATATTATTGGACATAAGTTTCCTTGTCACTTGGTATTGCTTAAATAAAGGTTTTATATATATATATATTTTTTTTTTTTTAAAAAAACAAAAAAAAACATCACATCACCATTACCGAAACGGTCATTGCCTCATCATATTTTACTTAGTTTTTTATAGATTGATTTGAAAAAGTATTAAAAGAAATGAAAGTCACTACAAGTCTGGCCACATTGAAGCTGCAGAGACATATTTATTGAAACTGGAAATTAGATGAAACTTTCAGGTGTGTCATTTTCCCATTCATGTATTTTCATAATCTGGTACCTCATCATTTTAATACCAAACTGTGATTTTCTTGACCTGTAAAATTATCTCTTAAACTATCAAACATTACATGAGTAAATGATGGCAGAAGTTGAATTAAATAGGATCAAAACATTAGTATTTTCTCACCGTTGACCGTAATACAATTTGTTTGTATAAAAGTGTTGGTTTGAAAAGGCCATGTTCATAGTGCAGCAACCTTTTTGTGTGTGTGTGTGTGTTTTTTTTTTGTCTGTTTCATCTGCCTATTATGCTGCCTCTTGGCTAGGTCATCATTGTAAACGAGAACTAGTTCTCACTTGACCTACCTGGTAAAATAAAGGTTAACTCATAAAGACCCAGTGCTACTTTTCTGGCTGTTCCCAAATTAATGTTTGTCTCTATTTAACCCTTTCATGCATAGTGTTCAATACAGTGGACAGCTGTTCAAAGATGTTCTCTTGTATATTCGTGGATTTTGTTGTTTTAGTTCCATATCAGTCAACATAGTGTCCATTTATGCATCATCCCATACACTGACATTCATACATTACTCTAACTTTACTGTTCTAGATAAACCTGATCAGCTGTAACACGTTTGAGTGTAAAAAAAAAAAAAAAGAAAAGATAATTGTTATTAAACTGTAATTAACCTTTTTTTTTTTTTTTACAAATAATTTTTAGGTTTTTTTGTGCATATTATCTTCATGGAGTGAGTAATAACTGGTATTAGAGTATGTTAAATGTGAGAAACATCAGATTAGCTGCATTAAACATATTTTTATTTTATAGTTTTCACACAGTAGATCAGTAAATACATGTTTCTTTTCTTCTAAAATTAAATGCATGGTGTCCAGCTGAGGGGACATTTTTGTAACTCCATGAAAAATAGGTTCATAACGAAAATTCAATCACACTGGGGGTTTTTTGTTTTGTTTTGTTTTTTGTTTTGTTTTTTCATGTCTAAAGAGGAATGAAAACAACTTGGGAAAAAATCTTGATTAAGGTTCTCATAATTCATTCACGAAAGGGTTAACCTTTCCAAAGTGATTTATCACCATTTATTATAATATTGCCTTCTGTATTTTGCATTTTTCACTGTAAATCATGTATCTCACTACATTTAATTTAGATTCTCATGAAAACTTACAGTAAATTCAAAGGTTATTATATCAAAACAGAGAAAATTTAATTCAAAGTGACTTTTTCAGCAAATATATCCTTAACTGAGCATAAAACAAGTGTCTCCATCCACTGTCGTTGATCCAACTCCATGAGTTTTACTGATTAATCAATGTTGTAGAAGATGACGGTGTTTCCACGTTCACTACGGAGCCTCTGAACGTCTAAATGGGTCATATCTGATGACCATAAAAAGATGACAAACTGTATTTAACACCAATTATTTACATGTATTGATAGGATTAGTGGATCAATGGGTATTAGACATTTTAGATCAGTAGATGTTTTTGGTTGCCAGTGGATGTTTGGGTCATTATAGATAAATAATAGAATTAAGTTTAACATCTCAATGCAAATTTCAGTCTGAACGGGGCTCAAATATCATGATCATATCTATTATAACGTCAGTGCCTGCTGCAGTAACACCATAAAGACTTGCAGATGAAAATAAACTGGCGACCAACAAACTGGGGACATAATGCATGGTGTGTTTATGTTGTAACTTTACACTTAAGTGTGGTCAGAGTTGTGTAACAGCAGTGGATCAAATTTATGGGAAAGTTACTCAGGTATATCTTCACATTTTCTTTTATTATTTACCATTTGCAGGCTTTGAGATTATGATTCATTCTGGCATTTTCTTCAAATATTAATTAAAATAAATCTATAATTCAGTCAGTATATTCTAGGGGGAATTTATCTAATTAGTAGACCAGCTCTGAATTCCTGAATTTACTGAAACTTGCAGCAACACCCAAATGGAAATGTTGATACATTCTCTATTTTTAATCACAATAGACTGAAGCTCCTCACATTCAGTGTAGTATGAAACGTATGAGATGAGTGCAGCATAAATTATATGCCTATATATGCCTCTCTTTTTCTCTGGAGATAAATAAGGATATAAAGAAAATGTACAAAGGAGTCCAGCATGGGCCTACCCGTCCATCAATGTGCACACAGAGGAAATACGTTACACTTTTTTTTAATTTGTTGCAGTAAATAAGCTGTTAGAATTTCTTTACTTCTGAGACATGCCCATTTCAACAGGGAAATAATATGAACAGTATTTTTCTAAGACAGAAGATGAATGCAAGATAAACACAACATGTCATATCATGTCACCCCTTCTTCTATCAGCTCCAGGTGTCAATATTATACATCAACAGCCAGTTATTATCTGCAATTACTTCAACAGGTGTCTGCAGCAATGTATAATTGTGTGGTTTTAAATCATTATAGGTCACAAAGTGATTACAAAACATAGGAGGGAACAACATTGTCTTTAGTTTGAATTTTAAGTTTAATTGGCATCACAAAAGATAAAGATATGAACCTTAGGGTGTTTTCACATCTGAATATCATTCTGATTCAGGGAGTAATGTTTTACAATGTGTTACAGTGTCGTGTACAGGGTGCAATTTGTTGGGAGGAATGGGGGGAGATCAACCGTCCTCTGGTTTTTACATCCCTACTTCTGCTCATTGAATTTCATCCTCGTGTGTGTGGGGGGGCAACCAACCAATTGAAATAACAGGCAGGTTGTGACAGTTTTTTCACGCCTATATCCTACATTACTGGCACTAATGTTTACCAGAACTGAACTGTCGGCAGTCTCAGAATTCACGAATGGGGCACTGTAAAAGGGGGGGGGGGGGGTCAAATTTATGAGGGGCCCATAGAGCAACGGAGGGGGTTCAGTGGACACAGGTTAGAAGTTGTGAAAATTTTGTGTAAGATCCGCTGTATAATAGAGCAGGGGTGTCAAACTCATTTTAGTTCAGGGGCCACATCCTCCCAATAGGATCTGAAGTGGGCTGGACCAGTGAATTAAGAACATAATAATATATCAATAATGCCAACTCCAAACGTTTCAATGTGTTTTATAGCGAAAAAAGTAAAATTACATTATGGAAATGTTTACATCTATGAACTGTCCTTTTAAAAATGTGAATAACATGAACAACCATGAAAAAACTGACATTTTATTAAGAAAAATAAGTGCAATTTTAACTATATTTTGCCTCTGCTTATCATTTGTAAATGTGCTTTACAACATACAGATCACAGTGGATCTGCAAATTTACAAAATATTTTAGTAACTGGCAGAATATTAGTAGAATTGCATTTACTTCTCTTAACACATTTATTATTCATTTGTTATTTGTTCACATTATTTGGGAGTGGATATTTAAGGAATATTTTCAAGACACAATTATGCATTTAGACCAGGGGTGTCAAACTCATTTTAGCTCAGGGGCCACATTAAGCCCAAATTGATCTCAAGTAGGCCAGACCAGTAAAACAATAGCATAATAATAACTTGTAAATAATGACGAATCCAAATTTTTGTCTTTGTTTTAAGTGCAATCAAAAGTAATTATGAAAATATGTACATTTACAAACTATCCAAACAAAAATGATGTGAATAACCAGAAAAAACTGAGATTTCTTGAGAAAAATAAGTGCAATTTTTAACTATATTACACCTGAACTTACCGTTTATACATGCATATTATGGATTGGATCTACAAAGGCACAAAACATCTAATTACAGGAAGTATAATGTTAAAATTTTACTTACAAAATTTCAGGTTTTTCATATTTTATTGATAAAGGGTAGTTTGTAAATGTTAATATTTTCATAATTTAATGTAAGTTTTTACACTGAAACAGACAAAAATATGGAGTTGTCATTATTTATAGATGTAATGTAATATTAGGTTTTTCGCAATAAACAAAGAAAATTTGGAGTCATTATTTATAGGTTATTATGCTATTATTTTAGTTGAGATCACATTGTCCTGTATGTGGAACCTGAACTAAAACGAGTTCGACATCCTGGATTGTTAATATCTGAAGTGTAATTTTTGCAAATTCATCCTACGGGCCGGTTTTGGCCCCCGGGCCGCATGTTTGACACCCCTGATTTAGGCAGTTTGCTTATTTCAGTACCATTAATTTATATTATTGCCCTGTCAAGCATGATTAAATTTATACACCTGTAGTAAACTGCAGCCTTCACATCGTTACATCGTCTGCTAGCAGTAGAAATTTCATGAATGGCAGCTGAACCACTTCCGAAAATGGAGTATGGTGGCAGGAATGAAGAATTCAAAGTAGAGAGAGGCTAAAATCACCCAGCATACCTCACAACATTTGAATACGGACATAAAATTGGGCCTGGTAGATAGTCAGGTAATGTTTCTATTCATTTGGCGAGTTTGGCGGCGATCGGGCCTGTGAAGGCTGAGGAAAATCTGTACAAACGCCGTCCTGTGCTGCAACATCGATGGGACACAGAAGGTGTATTATATAGTAGGATATAATATTGGCCCTTGGTGGTTAAAATGCTGTAAGCCTTTGCTGCAGGAATATCCAATCTGTTGTCAAAACCTAAAAGCATCTACTTGGAGTGCGCACATTCCTCATAGAAATTCATTGTCATTGCTTGATGAATCTTGCATTTAAGAAGTTGCACCTGAAAGAATCTGCAGCGTTTGAAAGTAAAACTTTTTTTTTTTCCCCCAAGTCATTAATAAATAAGTAAGTTGAGTCATTATAATTTCTCACTTGTTACTTGTAAACCGATCATTAAAACCTCCTCTGTGTTCAGAGTCTGTAAAGACAGGTACACAGTAAATAAGGAGTGGGAGCAGCGGTAATGAGAAAAAGATGTGAAACTGACAATATACAATGTTATTTTCTGTCTTGAGGAAACAGGTTAAACTTGTTAACACCTACACATAAGCTGAGGGAAAGCTTGATAGTTTGTTTTAGCAACATTTGTCTGAAATTTCCTGTTGATCTTTCTACATATTGTAATTCAAATGGTCTGGAAGGAAATGAGACACCTGCACCTGCACCTTTTCCACATCTGTGTTTTCAGGCTGTAAAAACAGATTTGGGTTGATTACAGGCATTTTCAGATAGGTAGAAGCATTCAGTGATTACAGTTCACTGATCAGATTCTATCAGATGTCACCTGGACACAGTTCTACAGCTCTGCTAATCTCTGACCTCAGAAAAGTGGTCACACATTTCCGTAATAAACCAGCATCAGGTTCATCTATATTTATATTCAGTTTTTTGATTGGATGAACGGTGACAAGTTAAAGCTTCCCTCTTTCGGGAGCTGCAGAACAAAGCAGTGTGTTCTTAAATTGTGGAGTTTGATTCTTCAGAGTTGAGCTCCTGCAGCTTTAATATTCACATTCTCACTGCCAATTCATGACATACAGAGGCTTGGTCACAACATCGCATTTTGACACATACAAGGGTACGACTAGAATATCATTGGAAGCATTATATTGTAATGTGTGGCTGGTCATTTAAGTTAAAGCAGTGGTTCCCAACCTTTTTTGGCTTGTGACCCCATTTTAACATCACAAATTTCACATTTTTTTTGCTAAAATTATGATTTTTTGATCATGTAATAGTTTGCTATACTGTGTTACAAATAAATGTTAATTTTGGACAACATTTAGTCTATATAATGTATATTATTCTGGACGGAGGCAGAAAAACCAGGTGTAGATTACTGCACAAAGTGAGAATTTTATTTTCCTTGGTCAGGATATGTACAGTCAGTTAGAATAGTCTTTATTGTCATTGTAACATGAAACATGTACAATGAAATTAAAAAAGTGTCCACCAGTCAGTGCATAATAAAAACAACTACAACAACACAGACACAAATGTCACAATACTAAATAAATAATTATAAAAATAAAAACAAACACTCACAGCCATTCATTCAATCATTGAATCATTGCATGATCTCCATTACTGTATGTATGTATTATGTTACAGATTGCTTTTTATGGCATTGAGGGTGGTTATTGCTGTTGGGTAAAAACTGTTTTTGAGTCTGATCTGATTGTCCTGTATCATCTGCCTGATGGCAGCAATTGGAATATGGAATGTCCAGGACGGAGGTGTCCTTCACAATGCTCTGTGCTTTTTTGACACAGCAGGCACTGTGAAGTTCATCTTGTATTTACAATCCAGCAAATTAAAACTGAACAATCAATAACTCAAACTATGAATTATGAAAGAGCTGCAGCATCTGAAAGTGACCACAATGAACATTTGACAGATAAACAGTACCACAGTGCTTCAGTTTCAGCTTCAGAGTTTATCTTTTACGTATTGTGATTGTCTTTTTCAACTCACCATATATTTTTTATTAGCAAGTTTTTATTTTTTTATTTTTATTAATTACTAGAAATTTCAGGGGACCCCAGTGGAATTCCAGTTTGAAAAACACCGAGTTAAAGCATAAAAACAACCTGGTTAGGGTAAGGATAAAGAGTCAGTGAAAAAATAAGTGTCAAATACAGAAAACATGCAAATAAATGTATCACGAAACAGCATGCAGATTATGGTCTCCACAACTTTTAATATTTCACCGTAGCGAACTCAACAACCTCTTCTTGGGGTTTCTGCAGTTTCACCTGATCCATGTCATCATGTCTAAGGATTAACAATGACTACATTTTTCTCATCTTCCAAAATACAATTTTCCAAATAAGCTTAACTAAGATGAGATAAGATAAGATGAGATGAGATGAGATGAGATGAGATGAGATGAGATAGAACTTTATTGATCCATTGGTAAAATTCAGGTGCCTTAGGAGGATATAACATTCAATGATGGTGAGTAAAGTGAACATGCAGAAAGGGACTGATAGTGAGATAGTATGAAGAAAAAATATACACATATGTGTATAATCTGTACAGATATTACTGATGTATATTTTATTCTTTGCATACACAGTGAAAATGCATATTCTCTTTATAAAATATTAAAATTCTCCTGTTTACAGGCAGCCTTGCATACCCCATTAAAAAGAATATTTTTTCACTAGTAGCAGATGTCCCACTGCGTGAACTCAGCCTCAACTCTTTCCGTCCTTTTAACACCTTCTGGAAAAAGGTTGGTTTCTTGGTTTTTGCTCTATAAACCTGCTGAGGTCCAATGTCATACTGACTTATTACACTGTACTTGTCCTCTCCACCAAACATGAGGGCATTTCTTTGGTGTATCCATCTCTGCCAGAGAGGACAGAAGCTGTATGTAGAGACTTGTGCAGAAACACAAATTAGCTTCATTTTCTGCTGTGTACATGTCCAAAGAATCCTCATAAAACCAGAGTAATGTCAGTATATCTCACATGTCTGAACTAGAAAATTCTCCACTCACAAAAGGCCTCATTCAGAATATCCAAGTGGAATATGTTGCATAACCAACACCCATCAAACTCAGAATAAGTTCAGAATATTGGTGTTTGTATGAATGTATTCAGTGGCTTCTCTCTGGTACCTGCATATCGAAAATCGGCACTATGGAAGTACCCTGGGTATTGAATGTGGACATCAACAGCTCAACCAAGTGTTACCGTAAGTAAGCCCTGAATGTTGTCTTGCAGGTAAAGACACCTACTGCGCTCAGAGATTAAAGGAAAGAGAGGAAACAGCAAGGTAACCAGAGCTGGGGTTATTGGCTTTAGGTATACATTCACACCTAGTATAGTCCTGAACACAACAAAACAAGTGGAAAATAGGAAAATACAGGCTCAGATCTGTGTCTGCAGGTAAATCCACCATCACACACATCTAATGGGTCATTAGTGATGATTGAGAAGGATTAAAATATGAGTCTAGTGATCTTTTTATATCAAAGTGTTACAAATTTTACACTGAACTCTCTGGGCGGCCATATCTGATATGGTATTAAGTAGTAGAAGAAAGTTCATCTGTGGCTTTGACAGAGACAAACACCACAGGTAATTGGTTCGCTTCAACTGCTCTTTCCTTTTAGTTGTTTTCATTGAACTGCAGATATTTTCAAGCTAAATGATCACATTTCCGCCATTAGACTGAGGCAAAAACACAGTCTGTTCCGCTGCCTCATTATAAGAACTAAAAACCCAATTATCCTTAAGCAATGATAACCAAACCCCTTTCACTTTGACTGATTAAATCACTTCTAAATACTTGGAAAGGATTTTTTTTTCTCTCAGAAACATCCCATTATTTAATCCTGTCTTAAAATATATTTGTCTTTGTGTCTGAACAAATGCCTCCGTGGTCATAGTTATAAATGTTTTCACCATCTGCCTGGATGACTGCACCTGTTCTTTTCTGCCACCTGAGACATTTTACTCTTTTATGCTTCAACTTGACATTGCTCATCCAGTCGTTTGCCTTTCAAAGAAAATCTATGCTTTTTTCCCCTTACCTGCACATCACATCATCCTGTCCTGTTTTAATGAAGTATAAATACACTCACCTACAGTGTATTGTGTCAAGAGCCCACTCATTGTCAGACGGTGCATTTGCATGGTGCTCTAATTGCTTTCAATAAGCTCTATGATGGCCACTCAAGGCTTGTGTTGAGACTCCCTCTGATGGCTTATTTGTACAGATTATATGCAATACATACAGACACTTCACTTACTATCCAGGGTCATGAGGACGTATTGAATATGCATAACATCCTGCAAAACATATGTATGCTGCAGTTCTTAGACAACAAAACCAAAACCTGGGTAAAGACAAAACACAACTGTTCTCATCTATAAATAGTGTGTATATTGTGTGGGAGAGTGAGTGAGTAAATGAATGCCTCATGTCATATAAATGTAACACTGGATTACTGAATTGTATGGTATGATTGTTTTAAATGATGTGTATTTTATATTCTACTGCAATGTTGTGGAACAGCCCAACTGGGGACTAGCTATAAACTCCATATGCACAGTAAAAAAATTTTTTAGAAACTGTAAAAAAAAACCAGTAATATTCCGGTAGCAGGGGTACTGAAAAAATACTGTTAAATAACAGAAAATAACCATCTCATAAAAATGCGGTAATTTTGTCATATCAGTCCCCGGACTTTTACTTGTTTTGTCTGTCTTGTGTCTCATTTCCTGTTTTATTTTGTTAAGTTTCCCTCATGTGTCTTGTCTGGTGTCTTTACTTCCTCTTTGTGTTCACCTTTTCCCTGATCCCTGACCTTTTACCTGACTCCTCCCTAATTGTCTCCACCTGTGTCCAATTGTCTTCCCGCCCTCTTGTGTATTTAAACCCTGTGTTCTCCCCTGTTCGTTGCCAGTTCGTTTTCTCCCTTTGGTGTGATAACTTACCAGCGTTTTTTGATCCTGCCTGTCTGTTGTGACCTGTTTTGCCCACCGACCACCGACTCTGCCTGTTCCTCGTCCGCCTGCTCGTCTGCCTTCGACCTGGTTTGTCCATCACACCCGAGTATACGCCTGACCCCTGTCTGTTCTTCCGCCTCGGTGCCTTATCCTGGTTTTGACCCCTGCCTGGACTATCGGTACGTGAGCCTGCCTTACCCTATGTACGTTTGCCTGTCTGATTGTCTGCCCGTGTATGACCTGGCCTGCCCTCTGACTCTCCTTTGCTCTCTCCTAGTCGGGTTCCCCTCGTGTGCTCCCGACCTGGGCCGTAACGTGGTTCACTTAAGATCCGAAGCCGAGACGATTCCCCAACTCAGTCCAGCTGAAGACATATTCATTACTATCCTGTGTGAACCTGTTACTCTGACTATTTCTAATAAATCCCTTTTAACTGTATTCCTGTCTGAGGGTCTTGCATCTGGGTCCAGTACTCGTACTATCTGTCCTAACAAATTTTCCATAATTAAAACATAGTTTTTTGCCCTAACTTTACATGAGATTTTGCACATTTTTTTGACTTTTTCATGTTTAATAAAGAATATTTACATGTATTAAAACAATCAAATTACTTAAATATAATTTTCAATGAGACTTAGTTGTACAATCCACTGATAAAAACTGTATTTGGACAGTTTATCAGTGCTTATACATGTTATACATTCACAAAAATACATTTATTCAACATTTTTGCTGTGAAACCTCCTGTAATTACACATGATATTTGCCAATTAACAAACAGGTGTTGTTAAACTTACAGAACAAATACTTCTTTTACGGTTAAATGTCAGGAATTTTATCTTGGGTTTTTTTTGTTTTTGTTTTTTTTTTACAGCATTAAACTTTAAATTAACAGTTTAGTCTCATAAATAGAAAAGAAATATATGTGAAATACAATACATTTGCAAATGTATTTTAACTGTATATTTCTGTGAAAAAAGAAAAAAAATTCTTTTAAAAAATGAAAATTTTTTGGTTATTCACAGTTACAGTTTTTTTGTGTTTTTTTACATTTGACATGTAAAATCAGACTATTTTTGTCATTTCATTGATATCTTCCTGTATCTTAAAAATACAGGAAAAATCTGTAAAATAAACAGTGAAAATTCTGTTAAACTACAGAGGTTTTTTTTTTTTACAGTGTGCATCAAATCAGCTGCTACTATGTTTGACTGCATTGTCCATGTGAAATAAATAAATAATAGTTGTCGTCATTAAGAGTCCTTTTCCTTTTTATTCTGTTGGACTTCTTTCCTTAAAAACGCTCCATGAGTTTGTTACTTTGAGTTACATTTTGTTTTTCAGTCCACTGTCAGTCGGGCATTATTCATAATTCAGTGGTTCTTGAGATCATCTCTTCATGCAGTAAACTTCTGTAGATTCTCTTTGTTGAAAATGAGTGTAACGGCGGTCATGGCCCCTTTTAAAAATTGGAGCCTTCTTGAGACAGCCTTTAAAAGTACTTTGCACAAAGATAAGCACTGTCCTCCCGCAGTAGATTATTAAGAGTTTGTTCTGTGAGGGTTGAGTCATGAAATTAAACCATACTGGGAGCTGAGGCTGAATGTCATTTCATTGTAGACTTTCTGAAATAACCATAATTAAAGACTTGTTTAACCCATAAAGACCCAAACAGCCGCCAGCGACTAAAAGCATCTACTCATCCCCTAATATTTAATACCTGTTGATCCGCTAATCCTATCATGTCAATAATCGATGTAAAATGTTTTTTGTCATCTTTTCATGGTCATCAGATATGATCCATTTGGACATTCAGAGGCCCCATAGTTACCGTGGAAACACCGTCATCTTCTACAACACTGATTCACCTGTAAAACTCATGGAGTTGGAACAATAACAGTGGATGGAGATGCATGTTTTTATGTTAAGTTTTTTAGATCTTTGCTGAAAAAAATCACTTTTTCTTCAGTTTTCCGTGTTGTGAAATAATAACCTTTGAACTTACTCTGAGTTTTCATGAACTCCTGTATCAGGGGTGTCAAATTCATTTTAGTTCAGGGGCCACATTCACCCCAATATGATCTCATGTGGGCCGGACTAGTAAAATCATACCAGTGAAAAAAGTAAAATTACATTATGATAATGTTTATATCTACATCGTTTTCTTAAAAATCTGAATAACGTGAACAACTTGAAATGTCTTAAGAAAAACAAGTGCAGTTTTAACAATATTCTGCATCAGTTTATCATTTATACATGTGCATTAAAACTTACATTACAAATACACAAAGCAGTTAGTAACAGGTATAATATTAATGAAATTGCATTTACTTTTCTCAAGACATTTCACGTTGTTCATATTTCTTCAGGTTATTCACACTTTTTGTAAAAGGATACTTTGTTAATGTAAACATTTTCATGTAATTTTACGTTTTTACACTAAAACAAAGATAAAATCTGCAGTTGTCATTATTTATAGGTTATTCTGACAGTATTTTTCTGGTCTGACCCAAGTGAGATCTAATTGGTTTATATGTGTATGTATGGAACCTGAAATAAAATGATTTTTACACTACTGATTAATATCTTCAGTGTAATTTTTGCATTTCACAAATTCATCCTATGGGTCAGATTGGACCCTTTGGCGGGCCGGATTTGGCCCCCGGGGCACATGTTTGACACCTGTGAGCTTTATGATCAGCGAATTAAATATATGGAAAAATACATGATTTACACTGAAAAATGCAAAACACTGAGGATAATATTATAATAAATGGTGATAAATCACTTAAGAAATTTTGCTTAGGAACCGCCACAAAAGTAGCACTCGCTCTTTATGTGTTAATTAAATATCTAATCAGATGATTAATGTTTATTTTGGAATAAGGACAAAATAGCGTCAATGAGTAAAAGGACATCGTTTGTGTTTTACCTGCTGCAGAAAGGCAACAAATTTGCACATAAAGTTGCCGAAGATCCATCCGGGTAGAGGGTAGAGCGTGGCGGTAAAAGGGACGCAGCAAACCAAGAAGATGATGTCGGTGGCGGCCAGGTTTGCTGCACAGACAGAACACACAGGATGTCAGGAGTTATAAGGCAGTGTTTGATACTGATCTCAAGTCGATTCAGATGGAGATCAGATGTGTTTTTCTTTTGAGCAACATGTCAAACCATGTGTCCATCCTTCTTGGTGATAACTAGGATTATAAAGGATGCACCAATGAGAAGCAAGATGTTGCAAACAGCATATTGACAGTATGAGCAGGTTTAGTGGGTCTCCATGTTCACAATTCACCCTGGAACCTGTATAATACAATATGATGGAATTTGTCACTACATTCTATCACAGATAACATTTTTGCTTCTTTGAATCTAAGTAGATTTTCATCTTCGTAACAATCATCCTCTGACACATTCTCATTCCCACTCGTCACATGTCCGTGCATTATGTTTCATTGTTC
Source organism: Sphaeramia orbicularis (assembly GCF_902148855.1). Lineage (NCBI taxonomy): Eukaryota > Metazoa > Chordata > Actinopteri > Kurtiformes > Apogonidae > Sphaeramia > Sphaeramia orbicularis. Next base: position 29,191,115 of record NC_043973.1, read on the forward strand.
AATGTACCCACAGAGCATAATTTTTCATCTTGTGTGTGAGGTGTTTTGTGACATATGGGTTACTCAACAGACATCTAGACAGTGTCATGGTTATGGGTTGGTTAAGTTTAGGCACACAAAAAACTTGGTTAGAAGATAAAGAAAAAGAGCTGTGGCTGAGGTTAGGGGAAAAGACTGTTTAAAAATAAGAAAAACAAGGAGAGAAAAGACACAAACAATATGAAACAGGACATGAATTATTACCTTCTGAGTGTCAACAATCTTTTGTGTTCTACCACAACCATTTCAATGGCCTCCTGTTGAGGTTTTTGCTCCTAAATGCCATCACTTGACTTGTGTTGTTAATGTTTGACCTCTAAGGATTTACACTGACTATTCTCTGGTGCTGTGTGCATTGAAAACTGATGCTGTATGGGTAACTTGGACATTAGAAAAGGGTGGTAAGAAGTCAAGAAAAGTGGTATCATGTGACAACTTTGGAGTTTTTTTTATTAACAGTCACATGTAACCCACTGGAGTACAAATAGGGGTGTAAGAATGCGGTTCTGCAATATATCGCAATATTTCATTTCACAATACTGTATCGATATTAAAAAGTACTGTATCAATATTTTTAGGTATTTATACAAATGCAGATATTGTGGAGGTTCATTTTTGTTTTTTGTTTTTCTTTTTTGTTTATATTTTATTTATTATTATTTAACACTCTTTTATTAAATAATGTTAGTTCCTTTGTTGGGATTGCACAAAAATAATGTTCTGGTGTTAGTTCTGAACTAAAAGAATATGAACATTTGAGCAGGATGTTGAACTGTAATGTCTCTAAACCATAATTTAAGTTTTAACACAGGAACATTTTGTGATAACGCAGTAGGTCTTGTTGTGATCAAATAAAAATGTCTTTAGTATTTGTGCAGATTTATGGTGGAATTCAATTCTTCAAGGAAATAATCATTTAAAAAAAGAAACAAACAAAAAATTGCCTTTTTAACAGTATCATGATATATCGTGATATATTGTATCGTGATCCTAGTATTGCGATTTGTATTGTATCACCAGATTCTTGCCAATACACACTACTAAGTACAAACTTAGTTCAATACATACCCTTCACTAATGCTCCACAGATCTGTAATTCTACTAATTCCCCTATGTTAAGGAGTTATATGAAGTATTTCTACTTTCAAATATTTTAAAATGACCTAAAAGTATCATTAGTATTAAGAATAAAGAGCTCTGAAGTTATGCCAAAGATGCCAATGTATAAGACTGTAGAAATGTGAAATGAATTTACGGATTGATGTGACCACTAGAGGGAGTAGCGAAAACTAACACCACAGAGCCTTTAAGCAAAGTGTCAGAAAGAGACCAGATGGGATGAGAACCACTGAGAAACAACTTTTAGAGTCACAGAAAGTGATTCTGCGATAAACGCTGGAAGCACTGCTGTTGTTTTCACCCCTGGACACAGATATAAAGGAAACAAATGGAGTTTGCTGCTGAAATCACAGCGTGTTCAATTATGAGGCTTATGAAGGTATACAGTATTATAGACGTTCACCATTTATTGGTCCACGGTTCAGACTGTTTAGTCTGAACAGACAGTTCTGACCTTGGATGACAACAAGCAGGTCTTTAGTGCAGCTACTGACAACAGAACTGTACAGAAAACTGAAGAGGAGAGGAGAGGAGACAATAAGAGAAGGGACGAGAAGAGACGATAAAAGAAGAGATGAGACGAGAAGAGAAGAGACGATAAGAGAAGAGAAGAGACGAGAAGAGACAAGAAGAGACGATAAGAGAAGAGACGAGACGATAAGAGAAGAGACGAGACGATAAGAGACGAGAAGAGAAGAGAAGAGAAGAGAAGAGAAGAGAAGAGACGAGACGAGACGAGACGAGACGAGACGAGACGAGAAGAGAAGAGAAGAGAAGAGTCTTCTGCCTTTAACCCATCTCTAGATCATGCATCACACACCACATGCTAGAAGCAGTGGGCTTGCCATATCAAGTGCCTGGGGAGCAAATGAGGAATTAAGTGCCTTGCTCAAGGGCACATCAGCCAACAACTCTCCACCAGTCCAAGGAATCGAATCAGTGACCCTTTGGTCACAAGCCAACTCTCCAGCCATCTAGGCCACGGCTGCAGAGGTGATTAGTGTTTTTTCTGCCTAAAAACAGAGCTAACCTCACTACTGCCTACTGGGGGGTTCAGCACCCCTTCTCACACATAATAATGTAAACTATCAGCTGACACAGTATGTGACATAATGACCGAATATCAAAACCACCCATGAGTTTTAGTTTGAAGAAGAAAACTTGATCATACTATTGTTTGAGAACAGTTAGATTTATACTTGTTTTTGAATGATTACCTCCGCCAAGGAGGTTATGTTTTTGCCAGGGTTTGTTTGTTTGTTTGTTTGTCTGTTTGTTTGTTTGTTTGTTTGTTTGTTTGTTGTTTGTTTGTCTGTCCGTTAGTGTGCAACATAACTCAAAAAGTTATGGACAGATTTGGATGAAATTTTCAGGGTTTGTTGGAAATGGGATAAGGAAGAAATGATTAAATTTTGGTGGTGATCAGGGGTGGGGGGGCCCACGGGGGGCCCATTTCCAACAAACCCTGAAAATTTCATCAAAATCTGTCCATAACTTTTTGAGTTATGTTGCACACTAACGGACAGACAAACAGACAGACAGACAAACAAACAAACAAACCCTGGCAAAAACATAACCTCCTTGGCGTGGGGGGGGGCCCATGGGGGGGGGCCACTGATCAGCCTTGGCGGAGGTCTGCGCTCTCCAAGTGCTTCTAGTTTACAAGTAGTTTGCGATACTTTTTATTTTTTAATGTAAATAACTGTGCCTTTTACTGATATTTGTTATTATTTTACTCATATTTGTTGTCTGTCTGTAAATTCTTGCACTGACTCTGAGAGCTCTACCTCAATTTCATTGTACTTGGTGCAATAACCATAAAGAGATTCTGATTCTGATTTTGATTCTGATTCTGATATGGGCAAACACATGTGGGGCTACCATGGAAACTGCAGACAAACCCACATGGGACCCTTATATGCAGCCCAATTGTAACCCTTCTGGGGCCCACATGGACATGCTGGCTGGGATATATACCCCCTTTACAAAGTGAGCAGCCCCTTCCTATAATGAATCTGCCCCAGTGTTTAACAAGTGCCCTATGATTTTTCACTGAGTTTCATAAAATTTGAGAAGTAGCTTTTGCATAATTCTGTTAAAAAAAACAAACAAATAAAAAAAAAAAACACTTGCGATTACATAAACTCTGCAGCAGAGGTAAATGAAGGTTAAAACTGAAGGTAATGATTGTGTTAACACTGTGTCAGGGATGTTTTAATTAAACATGTTGACTAACAGTTGTTCATGTGTTATTTGGTGAATGAAAGGCGTAAAGGTCAGCCAGGATAACTCGTGTGCGTCTGTTAAGTGCTACTTCACAGACAGCATGTGTTTACTCTCACGCACTGTAGGTGTTTTCAGAAAAACAAGCCCACGTGCTTTGATTGACAGCCATAAACGCAGACACACATGATCAAACACAAACATAACACTTAACCTTGCATTACATTCCAGTTTTGCACACATGCACATTAGAATTCATTACACAAAGTCATGTTTAGATATTAAACGCGTTCACCCTGTCATTCTGTCGCAGGCAATTTCTTGTTTGTATCATTAAGATGATCCAGTAGCTGAACCCGTAATGTAGGAAAGGTGGCCAGATGGAGCAGACACCAATCTAATGATGCTGAATATTAAATTCTTTTCAGCGCTGTGGACTTGGAATATTAGCGAACATCAAAGTCAGGTCACATGCGCGGTGCCATATGAAAACCCACAGAGGGTCTTCGACGACAAACCCCACCGAGCAAATTGAGATGATTTCTCTTGAAGTGACAGCTGACGTCACTGCTCCATCAGACCTGCTGTAATAGAGTTTGCCAACAAAAATCAATCACCCTGGTTTGTAGTCCGTGTGAACGGAATAGCAAAGCAGATGTATACGGCAGGATTGTGATTAATATGCCCCTTTGATTCAGTTGTTTTTTAATGTGATACATCCAGATGAAATCCATTTTAACACAAAATGAAAGTCTTTTCTTTGGACTGAAATACTTTCGGTGGTACTGATATTATTACAAACATCCCCCTCAGGAGAAAAAAAAACAAAGAAACACTTAAATCTAATTTTAATCCATTAATGGTGATTTGTACAAATTATTTCCAGATTTTGTAGGAGTCCCTGCACCTTTTGAAGTAGCAGATAATTATTACACTGCCTTGATAAGTTGTTTCCCAAGGTGCTATTTGCAGACACTTATATTTCATCCCATATTTGGTATCTGCGTCAGTCTGTTTCAAACTGATACCTGTGTTCAACACAAACAAGCTCAGTGATATTCTGTTCAGGTAAACGGATAGTGACATGAATTGACATGAACTGAGTTTCCTGGTGAAGCGATGATGATCCTTTGAACTCACTATTGACATACGGTAAAGCATTACGGAACAGATGAAAGACAGGGGAAAAAATATGTGCAGGGAATTTATAATATATAGTATATGATACATCTGTATCACAGCTCCTGTGTTAGATTAGATTTGTACCTGCTCTTGTCTTGTCATAATTTTCACAGATGTGGTTACAGTGGCATAATGTTATTGGGGAAAATACTGAATGGTTATTACAGGGTATATTAGGAGTAAATGCAACAGGGTGAGAAGAAGGGTTTTTTTTTATCTTATGTGTATGCTGTTCCAAAGGAAGTACAGTCTGACTCATCTGTAGGTATTGATAATTTCTTTACTCCTACTTTTTTATTATACTTGCACGGAGCAACTGTAACACAAAACAAAATAATTTCTCCTGGGATTAATTAATAAAACATTCTGATTCTGCTTTATTTTTATACAGATACTGCTTTGCTCTTGTTTTCTAATTCTGACATATACAAATGTATTTTAATTCATTTATTTGTAAAAAAAAAAAAAAAAAAAAAAAAGAAAAGAAAAAAAAAGCAGCCTTTCACACATATCCCCCATGAAAACAAATGGTTTTAAGTTTCATTACAATAAAACACAAAAATTACCAAATGTGTGATATCCTCCTGAGACCCAGTAAGTAATCATTTTTTACCATTTTACGTATTTTTAAATAACTGCCTTAATTGGAAACAGCATGATGCAACAGTTTTTTCATATACTTTTTTTTTTTTCTCAATATAATGTCCTTTTCAGTGGACATTTTTATTTATTTATTTATTTATTTATTTATTTATTTTAACCCTTTCATGCATGAATTATGAGAACCTTAATCAAGATTTTTTTCCTGAGTGTTTTTATTTCTCTTTAGGCATGAAAAAAAAAAAAAAAAAAAACAATGCAATTGATTTTTTATGAACTTATTTTTCATGTAGTTACAAAAATGTCCACTCAGCTGGACACCATGTATTTAATTTTTGAAGCCAAGAAACATGTATTTATTGATATACTGTGAGAAAACGATGAAATAAAAACATTTTTAATGCTGCTAATCTGATGTTTTCTCACATTTTAACATACCTGCATGGAGATAAAATGAAACAAAAAATACTTAAAAATAAAACAAAACAAAACTGTTACTTAAAGTCTAATAACACTTAGCAATTTTTTTTTTTTACACTCAAACATGTTAGTGCAGATCAGGTTTATTTAGAACAGTAAAGTTACAGTAATGGTATGAATGTAAGTGTATGAGATGATACATAAGCGTCCACTGTGTAAAAGAGAACAGATGTCCACTGTAGTGACCACCATGCATGAAAGGGTTAAGTAAAGCTATGAAACTCTTGTCCACTACAGAGGACAAAAATCCATTGCTGGGTCTCAGGAGGATACAACAAGTATTTGGATATTTTCTGTCATATTGAGAAAATCTCCCAAATAAAGGATGTCACTAATGTAACTGGTAGTTTTTTTCCTCTTACCTATGTAAAAGTTGGTGGCTGTCCTCATCTGCCTGTGTTTAGAAATGACATAAATAACCAGAGAGTTGCCCACCAGTCCAACCAGCATGATGAGAGAGAAGAAAAGTGGGACCAGCCAGGCGTCTGTGAGGAAGGGGTGCTGATTCCCCCCGTCATCATCCCCATGACGTTCCATGGAGAAGTTCGCCTCCGAGCCGTTGATCCACACCTGCTCCGTGGAGTTCCACAGCTCCTCGGAGGAGTACATTGTGACGGGATCTGAGTGGTAATTGCGTCTGGAGTGAGCGGGAGAGCGACTGGCGAGGAGAGCGGGATTGTGAAAGGTATAAAAGCAGAAATGGCAATTAGAGGAGAGAGTGTGTAATGTATGGGAGCCAGTGAAACCAATATACCCTTAGGCTAAAGAGGGGAAAAAAGAGAATAATGGAGAGTTTGAGAGATGAAAAAGAAGAAAAAGGTGAGGAAAAAATCAAGCAGCAGGAATGAATGAGTGAGTGGAATAGAGTGAATTGAAGTGTAGCAGTGAATGTAAATGAAAAAGAGCAGACAGAGGTAAAAAGGATGATGAGGAGGAGGGTATATACAGTAGGTGAGTGTGTCAGACAGGAGGAAAGGGGAGCAGATTATATACTGGAGGAAAGTTAAAAGAAGAGAAAACAGAATGAATTATGGACAGAAAAGATGAGACAGAGGCATTTAAGTTGCAGAAATCTGCTTGTTATGAAGTCTGATAAGCAGGAAAAAAAAAAAAAAACAGAAGGTGACAACACAAAGTGACTCGTTTCTTCCACTGCAATCCTCCTCAGCTTTAAAGAATGTTGTGTTTCTGACTGATAAAAATCCTCCCAGCAGCCTTAGGAGTCAGAATCTGCGCTGAGAGTTCGGTCATCGTTTACCCCAAGGTAAACAATCCATTGTATGTGCAGCCTCTCGTCCTTGGCTTCGTTTTCACCTTTGCTTGCTTTGCTGCTGCTCTGGTCTGGTCTGCTCCTGTGGTTTCAGCATCGTTTCATTCAGTTTCTCAACCTTCCACAGAGGACGTGGCTGTAGCGAGCAGCAAAGTAACTTGACTGAAAAAGACGCAGACCTGAACAGGAGTTGATAATTACCAAAAGTCTTCCAGATGCTTATTAACACCAAACATCCGTTATGTATGCAGCTGAATGCTATAATTTTAGGCTTCAGTGGAAACAGCTTCGGCTATCCTTGAATACAGAGAGCAGAGTGAGTGGGACGCTGACGGCTTTAAAGTAGGAGAGGAAGAGCAAGGAGTGGGGAGAGGAACTACACACACACACACACACACATACACAGACAGTGAGTCGAGATGCACGTGGGCTACTGCATGATTCTGGGATAAATAGCTGATGTCAGGGTTTCCTAGCAACGTTATCCCTCCGTCCATCTTTCTGAAACACCCTCTCTCACCCCCTCCCTCATTTTGCGCCACGGGGGGGAACATAACTCCTGTAGGTAACATTAAACATACCATTAGAGGCATTGAATACGTCACTTTGCACTAATCCATTCATAGTTAAATATCAAAACAACACACAATATAAATTATTTATTAAAAAAACAAGAGCTTTATTATTAATGTTTCAACTCAATTACACAGCAGCAAAAAATCTGCATGAAGTAAAAGATGTTATTTTAATCCTTCATAGAAACATATGAAGGACTATTGATTATTTGATCAGTATATGATTAAACAGGACATGCATGCACATTTATGAATATTTATAGGTGTATTAAATTTGTATGTAATGTATCAATTGGTGCAATATATGGTAGGAAGAAAAAGTATGTGCGCTCTGAAAATTCAGTTTTCTGCATGAATTTGGTGATAAAAAATTTGATGTGCCACATGTTTGGACAAATTCAATTTGATCCGATTTTATGATCAATTCATATAGAAAACTATGAAACATACCTTTAATTTCCACTGTATGCTGTACCTAATAAACACGCATACCTTTGGTTGTTGATTTGTTTTATTACATGCACCTAAAGATGACAGATAAATTTGTGTTCATGTCCTGTTTAATCTTATACTGAACAAATAACCAACCACACTGTTTATGCATATTTAAATTAGTTGTCATAGATAGATAGATAGAGAGAGAGAGAGAGAGAGAGAGAGAGAGAGAGAGAGAGAGATAGATAGATAGATAGATAGATAGATAGATAGATAGATAGATAGATAGATAGATAGATAGATAGATAGATAGATAGATAGATAGATAGATAGATAGATAGATAGATAGATAGATAGATAGATAGATAGATAGATGTAACTGATTCTTTTTTATGATTTAAGTTCAGTCTATATTTTTATGAACTCCTTTAATATTGTCCCACATTTTAAATAAATAAATAAATATATGGCATGAATGACCACAGTGTTATTGCCAGGTAAAGATGCTCTAATGTCTGCGTTCCAGTGTGAATCCCTTCCACAGATAATCCTGCTCCTGGTTTTCACTTTCTCTCCCCCGTCCTCCACTCGCCCCTCTCGTCCAGCTCCATTCCTCCGCCTCTCTCTCTCTCTCTCTCTCTCTCTCTCTCTCTCTCTCTCTCTCCTCAGTAGTTTTCCACCTTCCTCCATCCAATCCTGCACTCCGCTCACCTGCAGTTCCCCCCCTCCATCGTTCCAGTCTCACCTGTTAACACCACATACATTCGACTTCTTTCTCCTTCTCCTTCTATTTGTTCCATGTTGGTTTTTCACCTGTGTTTAATTGGATTCTGACCGACTTTCACCTACTTTTGACCTGAGAAACCTGTCCTCCCTGTACTTGACCGTACTCTCTTGTCAAACATGTGAACTTCTACCATGACCACACCACAAATATGTACACGTGTATGTTTTATCTCTTATGTATGATCATTCCTCTTGATATGAATATGACTGATAAGAATTAGAAATCAGATGAAGACTGTTTCCTGCTGCTGCTGCTGCTGCTGCTCCCTGCTGTGCTTGTTTCTGCATCACAAAGGCTTCGTAAGGAGTAACGGGACACTGGATATATCTGGAATATAGTGGCATACTTCTCTGCTGATACAAAATTTTGTGCTATAACTGCTGTTTCTGTCCAACCTTACAAAAAAAATAACCTTGAAGTGAAAATTGTCACTGTTCTGTTCTGTGTCAATGTTCTGTTTCTTCTGTTAAACTTTGAAAATGAAGTTTATGTCCAGATCTTTCAGTTAAACCAAACAGAATTTACAACATTGCATCCACTCATCTTTATAAAAGTGGATTAGCAATGAATCACATGCCTGCATGAATCATTCTTAAATAGATCAAGCGTCCAAGCCCCCCTCTCTATCATTTTACTTTCCTGAATATCACACTGTGCCTGCCTTTGTATCTGATTCTTGGTTGCATCATGCCTGCTACGAAGATCTGACAGCTCTCCACAGCAAAACTAAGTTAAAAAAAAAAAAAAGAAAAGACATAAGAAAAAAGAAAAACAAGGGTGCTATACATTCTATGCAATTCTCTGTACAGTCATTTCCTAAGGGTCTATATAAAATTCTGCAGAAAATGAAAAGGGGTATTTCCTGAAATCCTCGTGGAAATGCTTCCACATTTGCACGCTGATGATGCATAACCCCCTGCAGTGTCTCTCTCCATTTTCCCTTTAACAAAAACCTCAGTCCTCTCAGCAGCTTATAGTTCCAAAAGCCGTCACGGTGAACTGAGATAAACTAACACTCCCTCCCCCTGTGTAAGTAAAACCCAGAGTACTCAGCTTTGACTTCAAATGAGTCATGTCCAATAATGGTGAGATCTCCGAAATGTCATTTATTTCTCTTAGACAATCACTAGTATTAAGTATCTTAAAGACAGTCAAATAGCTGTGGCTATTCTGAGCCAGTTCTACAGGTTGGTATGTAAGAGACAAGGTTATAATAGTTTTGGATTTTCATTATAGTTTAGATTTATTTAGTTTTGACTTTTTATCTCTAATTCAGTTAGTTTTAATTCATTTTTAGAGCAGGTTTGCTAGTTTTTATTAGTTTTATTTTTTTGTTTTTTCTAAATGCTTTGTTTTAGTTTAGTTTTAGTATTAATTTTAGATTTGTCGTATCTTTCATCTTCTTCACCGTCATATTCAAATAAATCCCAGACAGGACTCTGCTGCTTTCTCCCAGTTTTAGTCTCCATGTTTCCAGGTAGAGTGGGGATGAGAAGATGACTAAACGACAAGTGACGAGAAGTGACGGACCGTGAAGTGTTGTTCGGTACCATTAGCTAAAATTGCTAGAGCGTAATAAATCAATTTCATATCAATCTGACGTTGACAAAGATGAAAACAAAGGGAATTTTATCCATAATTTTTATATGTTTTAGTTAGTTTTGTAAGCACACAATACAGTTTCAGTTAGTTATCGTTTTTTCTTTTAAGTATAGTTTTTATTTATTTCAGTTAACGAAAATGTTTTTTCAATTCTAGTTTTCGTCATTTCGTTAGTTTTCGTTAACAATAATAACCTTGGTAAGAGGCATGGCAGTCTAATGCTGCCTTCAAGAGCTATGAAGGGAGTGCTTTTATTACTCTAAGGCACACCGCTATAGCACTCTGTTATTCCATCGCGGAATACTGTGCACCAGTATGGTAAAGGTCGTGCCATGCTCGTAAAATAGACCCAGAGCTAAACAGGTCATGTCGGATAATTACTGACAACCTAAAAGCAACCCTGTTACCATCCTTTTAGAGAGCAGTCCAGTGTTTTTCAACCTTGGGGTCGGGACCCCACGTGGGGTCGCATGGAATTCAAATGGGGTTGCCTGAAATTTATAGTAATTGATAAGAATAAAAAAAAACAACAACTTACTAATAAAATATATAGTGAGTTGACAGAGACAATCCCAATCCATAAAAGACATGACAAACTGTGAAGCTGAAACTGAGGCACTGTGGTTCTGTTTATCTGTCAAATGTTCATTTTGGTCGGTTTCAGATGCTGCAGCTCTTTCATAATTTGAGTTATTGTTTGTTCAGTATTAATTGTCAGCCTTGTAAATCCAAGCTGGACTGACTGTACATATCCAGACCAAGGAAAATCAAATTTTCACTTTGTGCAGTAATCTACACCTGGCTTTTCTGCCTTCATCCATAAAAATATACATTATATAGACTAAATGTCATCTAAAATTAACATTTATTTACAACTTAGTATAGCAAACTATCACATGATCAAAAACAAATTAATTTTAGCAAAAAAAAAAGTCTCTGTTTTGAATGTCTGGGGTCGCCACAAATTTGAGATGTTAAAATGGGGTCACGAGGCAAAAATGGTTGGGAACCGCTGGAGTTGGTATAGCACCACCTCATATCCGCTGAGAGGCTGTAGAAAAAACTAAGAAGTTCAAACAAACTAATGACCTGAGACACTCACTCCACGGCCATCAGGAAGTAAGATGCCAACTCAAGTCTCGGAAAAGCTTTTCAACAGCGGAGGGGCTAGAGCTATCACAAGCAGCACCCTACAGGCTTGAGAAGTGGTGCAAAAATGACCAGCGGCCACAAAATGAGGTAGTACTAAGCATCTAAGAAAGCTTGCCCAGTGGAACATCCCTTTCCAGGAGGGATTGGATTGCACTGAGTAGGGCAAGAGTAAAGGTTGGCCGAACTAATGACAACTCCCACAAGTGGGGATTCACCACCAGCCTTGAATGCCCCTGTGGTGCAGCGGTCCATTCAATGGAACACATTTTGCATTAGTGCCTGTTGGGCCCTCATTGCTCCAACCAAGACCTTCAGGAGGCAAATAGCAGTGCCCAGGAATGGATTCAGCATTGGTGTGCTAAGATATGATGATGTCCTATGGGAATTATGGTAAATACTAGATACAAACTTGCAAATTGCACATGAACACCATGTCGTGTTGTATTTTCCACTGGGGAACTGGGAAAAAAATTGGATACATGAGTTGCAGAGATGAAAATAACCTTTTAACTTTTCAACATGGTGGAGAGTAACAAGCTATTAATCGCGAATAATAAACATTGCTTTTATTGACATTCTGCTGCTGTTAGCTGATGATTTTGCACATTTATAGAATACACAATTTGCAAAAAAAAAAAAACAAATTACCAAAAAATAAAGTCGAGTTTGCATGTTCTCCCTGTGTGTGAGTTCACTCTGACTTCCAAAGACATGCATTAATAGGTGAATTGGTTAGGCTAAACTGCCCATAGGTGTGAAAGTGAGGGTGATTGGTTGTTCATCTCTATCAGTGTATACATTTCCCTGGGACCCTCTCCAGGATAAAGTTCAGAAGATGAATGAATAAATGGAAAAAAATGCTGTATCAGATTAGTTAACATGTCCAAAACTGTATTACCCAAGAACCAGGTCACAATAAAATGTGCGTCTGCCATTTTTCATTTTTCTTTGACAACAAAAGCACTTGAACACAACACACTGGTAATTTGGCCCATGAGTGCCCTCAGTACTCCTATTGTATACTATGTGCTAATCCATCCATCCATTCTCTTCCGCTTATCCGGGGCCGGGTCGCGGGGGTAACAGTCTAAGCAGGGATGCCCAGACTTCCCTCTCCCCAGACACCTCCTCCAGCTCTTCCGGGGGGATCCCGAGGCGTTCCCAGGCCAGCCGAGAGACATAGTCTCTCCAACGTGTCCTGGGTCTTCCCCGAGGTCTCCTCCCGGTGGGACATGCCCGGAACACCTCCCCAGGGAGGCGTCCAGGAGGCATCCGAAACAGATGCCCGAGCCACCTCAGCTGGCCCCTCTCGACGCGGAGGAGCAGCGGCTCTACTCCGAGCTCCTCCCTGGTGACTGAGCTCCTCACCCTATCCCTAAGGGTGCGCCCAGCCACCCGACGGAGGAAACTCATTTCGACCGCTTGTATCCGGGATCTTGTCCTTTCGGTCATGACCCAAAGCTCATGACCATAGGTGAGGGTAGGAACGTAGATTGACCGGTAAATCGAGAGCTTCGCCTCTCGGCTCAGCTCCTTCTTTACCACAACCGACCGGTACAGTGACTGCATCACTGCAGACGCTGCACCAATCCGTCTGTCAATCTCACGCTCCATCCTTCCCTCACTCGTGAACAAGACCCCGAGATACTTAAACTCCTCCACTTGGGGCAAAGACTCCCCACCGACCCGGAGAGGGCAAACCACCTTTTTCCGGTCGAGAACCATGGCCTCGGATTTGGAGGTGCTGATCCTCATCCCGCTCGCTTCACACTCGGCAGCAAACCGCCCCAGTGCACGCTGAAGGTCCAGGTTCGATGAGGCCAACAGGACAACATCATCTGCAAAAAGCAGAGATGAAATCCTGTGGTCCCCAAACCGGACCCCCTCCGGCCCTTGGCTGCGCCTAGAAATTCTGTCCATAAAAATTATGAACAGAACCGGTGACAAAGGGCAGCCCTGCCGGAGTCCAACATGCACCTGGAACAGGTCTGACTTACTGCCGGCAATGCGAACCAGGCTCCTGCTTCGGTCATACAAGGACCGGACTGCCCTTAGCAAAGGGCCCCGGACCCCATACTCCCGAAGCACCCCCCACAAGATACCACGAGGGACACGGTCGAACGCCTTCTCCAGATCCACAAAACACATGTGGACTGGTTGGGCGAACTCCCATGAACCCTCGAGCACCCGATGGAGAGTATAGAGCTGGTCCAGCGTTCCACGACCAGGACGAAAACCGCATTGTTCCTCCTGGATCCGAGGTTCGACTATCGGTCGGATCCTCCTCTCCAGTACCCTGGAATAGACTTTCCCCGGGAGGCTGAGGAGTGTGATCCCCCTATAGTTGGAGCACATCCTCCGGTCCCCTTTTTTAAAAAGGGGAACCACCACCCCGGTCTGCCAATCCAGAGGTACTGTCCCCGACCGCCACGCGATGTTACAGAGACGTGTCAACCAAGACAGTCCCTGCACATCCAGAGACTTAAGGTACTCAGGGCGAATCTCATCCACCCCCGGTGCCCTGCCACCGAGGAGCTTGCCAACCACCTCGGTGACTTCAGCTTGGGTGATGGACGAGTCCACCTCTGAGACCTCAGCCTCTGCTTCTTCTATGGAAGACGTGGCAGTGGGATTGAGGAGATCCTCGAAGTATTCCTTCCACCGCCCGACAACATCCCCAGTCAAGGTCAGCAGCTCCCCACTTCCACTGTAAACAGTGTTGGTGGCGCACTGCTTTCCCCTCCTGAGGCGCCGGATGGTTTGCCAGAATTTCCTCGAGGCCGACCGATAGTCCTCCTCCATGGCCTCCCCAAACTCCACCCAGACCCGAGTTTTTGCCTCCACAACCGCCTGGGCTGCAGCACGCTTGGCCTTCCGGTACCCATCAGCTGCCTCGGGAGTCCCACGGGCCAACAAGGCCCGATAAGACTCCTTCTTCAGCTTGACGGCATCCCTTACTTCCGGGGTCCACCACCGGGTTCGGGGATTGCCGCCACGACAGGCACCGGAGACCTTGTGACCACAGCTCCGAGCAGCCGCTTCGACAATGGAGGTGGAGAACATGGTCCACTCGGACTCAATGTCCCCAGCCTCCCCCGGGATCTGGGAGAAGCTCTCCCGGAGGTGGGAGTTGAAGACCACACTGACATCGGGTTCCGCCAGACGTTCCCAACAGACCCTCACAACACGTTTGGGCCTGCCGAGTCGGTCCGGTTTCCTCCTTCGCCAGCGGATCCAACTCACCACCAGGTGGTGATCGGTTGACAGCTCTGCCCCTCTCTTCACCCGAGTGTCCAAAACACGCGGCCGGAGGTCTGATGATACGACAATGAAGTCGATCATCGACCTCCGGCCTAGGGTGTCCTGGTGCCAAGTGCACTTATGGACATCCCTGTGTTGGAACATGGTGTTTGTTATGGACAAACTGTGACTAGCACAGAAGTCCAGTAACAGAACACCACTCGGGTTCAGATCAGGGAGGCCGTTCCTCCCCATCACCCCCCTCCAGGTCTCACTGTCGTTGCCCACGTGGGCATTGAAGTCGCCCAGGAGAACAATGGAGTCCCCAGTCGGAGCACCATCCAGCACCCCTCCCAGAGACTCCAAGAAGGCCGGGTACTCTGCACTGCTGTTCGGCCCGTAGGCCGAAACAACAGTGAGGCACCTGTCCCCAACCCGAAGGCGTAGGGACGCGACCCTCTCGTTCACCGGGGCGAACTCCAACACATGGCGGCTGAGCTGAGGGGCTATGAGTAAGCCCACACCAGCCCGCCGCCTCTCACCGCGGGCAACGCCAGAGAAGTGGAGAGTCCAGCCCCTTTCGAGGGGTTGGGTTCCAGAGCCCAAGCTATGTGTGGAGGTGAGCCCGACTATATCTAGACGGTATCTCTCAACCTCCCTCACAAGCTCTGGCTCCTTCCCCCCCAGCGAAGTGACATTCCATGTCCCAAGAGCTAGACTCCGTGTCCGGGGATCGGGTTGTCGGGCTCCCTGCCTTCGACTGTCACCCAATCCACACTGCACCCGGCCCCTATGATTCCCTCGATGGGTGGTGAGTCCGTCGGAGGGTGGGCCCACGTCGCTCTTTCGGGCTGGGCCCGGCCGGACCCCGTGGGCATAGGCCCGACCACCAGGCGCTCGCATACGAGCCCCAACCCCAGGCCTGGCTCCAGGGTGGGGCCCCGGCTGCGCCGTACCGGGCGACGTCACGTTTTTTAGATGTTTCTTGTTCATAAGGGCTTCTGAACTGCTCTTAGTCTGGCCTGTCACCCAGGACCTGTTTGCCTTGGGAGACCCTACCAGGGGCATAAAGCCCCCGACAACATAGCTCCTGGGATCATTCGGGCACACAAACTCCCCCACCACGATAAGGTGGCAGTTCAAGGGGGAGACTATGTGCTAATGCTAATGCTAATGCTAGGTACTGTGTATGTATAAGGATGAGGAAAATGCAGAGTCCAGATTTTCCTATAGGGATAATAATGTGAGTTAACCTTTAACATACTTAATTAGGAACCTATTCATTTCATTATTCTAGTAATGCACTCCCCAGCTGGAAGAAGGCCCACAACTGAAGAGACCTGTGTCACAAACATATCTCCTCCAGAGAATTAGTTTCTAAAAATTAACATCATTGAACATCCTTTGAATACCCCTCATACTTCAGACAATTACAGATAATAATCAGTCTGGAGGCTAGGCATTAGTGACACACGAATCACAGTTGTATGAACGACCCTGCGATTAATCCTGGGGCTTGTCATCAAAATTAATAATGTTATTTATTTATAGGGGCTCTGTTGCAGGTGGGCGACATATTAGGCAACAACATTAATGAGGAAAGTATTAATTATAGCTGCCTTCTGTTTCCAGTGTGTTAAATACTTTATAGCAGGCAGGGTTGGCTCAGTGTGTTATTAACTGTGTCATTCCACTATGTTTTGAATAGTTCTTAAAAAATGATAAATAAATCAGTTCCTTGACACTACACACCCTGAAATATGGATTCATATTTCATGTCATTGTCTGCTTTGACATTACTCTGGGTGGATTGGACAGGATTTCAGTGCTAGTGTTGTCACTTACATTGTCAGAATATGAGCAGGTCTCATATGCAAAGGAAATAAATAAATGATAAATCTGAAGTTACTGTGAAAAACTAAGGTAAGACAGATTTGGAATGAAATCCAAGTATGGTTTCAGGTCTGGATCATCTTCCGGATCAGCAAGAAATGTGTCTTACTGACAGGTATATGGTGTGTGTCTGTTTTCAGAGCAATAACTGCCTTTCTTTCCATGGAAATTATAAAAACAATGTTTAAATGTATCTTGCATCTCCTAGTGATGAAGGGGGAAAAAAACTAGATCAAGATTATCCTCTTGTGCACCTACTTTGTATAAGTCAGTGTGTCGTGGCTTTTGAGTTACAGGTGTGAACAGGCTGACAGACGGACTGACCTAATTACAATATCCTCAAGAGAGCGAGAGAGAGAACGAGAGAGAGAGAGGGTAAAAATACATGTGACAACTTATGCGGGTGGTTCTATTATGAAAAAAGGTGAGCTCTGAACAAACGGTTTGTTCCCCTCAATGATTCATGCGACACATGTAAAAATGCAAGTGTCCTGAGGTGTCCTCAGGAAAAACAGAGCCCTTGGTAGCATTTGAATATACTGACATTACTTTCCAATTGTATCATGACCCTTCAGTCAGAAATGAGTGGTGAAACTATGGATCTATAATTAAAACTGAATTCCAGGCCCCACCCCCCAATAAAACTTCACTCAAAGCAAAGCCCTTGTTTCTAACTTACTGTTTTCACATGAAAATAGAATAATTTTATAGTGGCAGTTCACTACTTCAGATATAATGACACCAGAAAATCACAGGTCAAGTAAAGCCACTTGTAACATCAGGCAGGTGTTTTCTACACTGTTTAGCAACAAGCGGTCTTTTTTTTTCCTTTTTTTTTTTTTTTTGCATCCCCCCAAGAGTAACAATTTAACTGCAAAGCATCCATCCATCCATCCATCCATCCATCTTCTACCGTTTATCTGGCACCAGGTCGCGGAGGCAACAGTCTAAGCAGGGACGCCCAGACCTCCCTCTCCCCTCTCCCCTCTCCCCTCTCCCCTCCCTCTAGCTCTTCCAGGGGGATCCCAAGGTGTTCCCAGACAAAGTCTCTCCAGCATGGCCTAGGTCTTCCCCAAGGTCTTCTCCTGACAAGACATGCCCGGAACACCTCCCCAGGGAAAATACACTTAACTGAATGATTTGACCCAATAGAATGCTTATTTCCACAATAGCAGTGTGAAATACCTTTAACCTTCAATGACCCAAAGATCCACCATCGAACAAAATCACCTACTGATGTAAACGGTTTAATACCTGTTGATCCACTAATCCTGTCAATACATATAAATAATTTGTGTAAAATACAGTTTGTCATCATTTGGATGTTCAGAGGCTCCATAGTTACTGTGGAAACACCGTCATCTTCTACAACATTGATGCACCAGTAAAACCCATGGAGTTGGATCAATGACAGCGGATGGACACACTTGGGTTATGTTCAGTTATTAAGATATTTTATTGAAAAAGTTCCCTCTGTTTCTGATACAATACCCCTCAACTTTAAGAGTTTTTATGAACATCTACATGATCAGTGAATTAAATATAGCAAAATAAAGGATTTCCCCTTGAATAATGCAAAATACAGAGGATATTATCACAATAAATGGAGAAAAATCCCTTAGGAGAGGTCAAAAAGACAGAAAATTCATTGGAGAACTGCCATAAAAGCAGCACTGAGTCTTTATGGGTTAAAATCAATCCAATACAGATTCCATGTTGTTTGACAACCTCATCAGAAAATACATAATGCATTTACTTTAGGACAGGATTGGTGAAGAACAATAACTAATATGTACCATGCATTGTATGTGACAAATTGCATATGACCTTTTAAATACATTAATTTGACAGCTGACGTACATGTAGTGAAGTAGCTCCGTGGATGAGTGAAAACAACAACCTTTGCCGTACATTTAGAGCACATCCCACATATCTTTAATGTAAAGGGCAAACAGACAAAGAAACCTTTAGACGAATATAACTTGCAGCATGTTTGATCGAGAAAAAGATGCCACAAACGAATCATTGATTGGTACTTTGCTATGATGGACACTGAGACTCTATTTGGCATTCTGAGAACCAAGTACCTGAACTTTTGGATCCATCCTTCCCAGACACACAGGAGAAAAAAGGAGAGGGAAGGTGTAAACAGAGACGGTGGGGTGGAGAGAGTGGATGGAAACATAAATAAGAGAGTAGAGGAGGTGGTGTGAGGGGGTGGAGGATGGAGACAGAAGTGGCAAAGTTGCATCGGAGGAAAGTGGTTGTGTTTAAGGGGCTATTGAAGAAGATGTGATTGGTTTGTGAGCAGAGGAGCACCAGCCGCCTGCAGATACAGATTCAAGTGCAGAACAAACAACTTGACTTGACTTGACAACCCAAATGCATGATGTGAATTGTTATTTTCACCTCCTGTGACTTTTACTTAATCCAGAATGCAGGCCTGAGAATACATTTAGAATTTGTATTGCTGAAGCACGGGTAAGCAGAGCACTACTCAGGGCAGAAGACAACCAGAGGGGTATCCAGAGGAGGCAGACCTGCACCAGTCTAGTCTAAGCTTTATCTACAGGGTGGGGAAGCAAAATTTACAATATTTTGAGGCAGGGATTGAAAGACAGTGTATGACCAATTAGTTTATTGAAATTCATGAGAATTTATTTGCCACAAGAAAATTTCCATAATAGAAAATGTTTTTATTCTATGTGTCCTCCTTCTTTCTCAATAACTGCCTTCACACGCTTCCTGAAACTTGCGCAAGTGTTCCTCAAATATTCGGGTGACAACTTCTCCCATTCTTCTTTAATAGTATCTTTAAGAAAGTCGACATTGCTGTGTGATGTTCTATTGGTAGCATGTTCTAAAACACCCCAAATAGCATAATCCAGAGGGTTTAGATCTGGGCTAGAAGGCGGCCATGAACATGATTCCCAAAAATTGCTAAAGCTGGATTTGTTGCTGTTGTCAACAAGTGTTTTGGTGTTCTTGTGTAAGATTTTAACTTCAAATCATATTTTACTGCATTTCTAACGGTCTTGTTGTCTACCTCAAGTTCAATTGCCATTTTTCTCATGGATTTGGTTGGATCCTTTAGGATTTTGGATTTGAGAGCTTTAATAAAAGCTTTGGTACATTTTTTGTTGCTTCCTCCGCTTCCAGACTTTCTCGTAATAGTTTTGCTCATAGTCATTCTCTTCTTTACATTATAAACAGTCTTTATGGACACTCCAACTATTTTTGAAATCTCCTTTGGTGTGATGAGTGCATTCAGCAAATCACACACTCTTTGACGTTTGCTTTCCTGATTACTCATATGGGCAAAAGTTTCTGAAAAGGTATGGATAATAGTGTTAGGTATGATTATGACAGCAATATATGTTTGGTTTCAAAACAATTGACGTAGTGCCTGCTGAGAAAAAACAACTAAATGTTCATTGTAAATTTTGCTTCCCCACCCTGTAGTTCCCCAATATTGTGGCATGTTTGCCACAGTGCATTATGGGTAGTGGGTATTTTGTTGTAAATGTGCTATTTTTATGTGCAAGAATTCAGCGGGGTTGTTGTGTTAGTATTAGTTTTGACTTAATATGTGTATGGCAATGCTTATTGGCCTTTTTGTTTATTTTTTCTGTATTTTTGTAATTTGTAAAGTTGCACCCTGAGTGAGAGCCATTGGCAGAGCAATCGCTATCCTTTTGTGATCAGTTCAAGCTACACTTTACTGCTTGTCAAATTAATAGTGTAATTTCTACTCACACTTGATACTAAAGTAACTTCCTGCCAAACTTCCATTTATGCCACAATCTTACTAACCCACTAACATAACTACAGATTATTCCCCCCACTTTTTGTCAAGTGGTGGGTGCTAAAGGTATTCTAAGACAAGAGACTGTATTTTCTGAGTGTCATGACACAGTCTTGGGGTCTGCAAAGTCTTATTTCTAAAGAGATTCTGGTGAGAGAAGTGTTTCATTTCCCTGACCAAACTCCTACTTCTGAAATGGTTGGTTTCACAGAAATCAGACGACCCCCGATGACCTTTCAACACCTTTTTCATTTTCATTTTTTCATTTTTATTTGACATTAATTGCATTTCATTTTGAAATGAAGGTGATGTGGTGATTCAGAGTCACCTGTTTATTCGATATATTGTTATTGTGTTTCTCTATAAGGGCTCTGTATGTCATATTTTAGAAAACAGAATTCCATCTAGTGAAAGATTTCATGTTAAGGGAAGATATTCTATACTGGTACCTGGTGTGAGTCAGCACCTCCTTTGAGTCCAGTTAAGTTTAAGAGCTGCAGTCAGTTTTTTTTTTTTTGCAGATGTTTTATTGCAGCATATAAGTAATGCTGCACCAGAGACGTGGGTTCAGCTTGTGTTGGATATATATTTATACTGGATTATAGACAGTCATTACACCTGTGTTATGGTAGTTTTCATATAGACATGGATCCATGAGGAGCAGCAGACATGACAGCATGGTTTAAAATGAATGATAAACACATTCTGCACTAAAAAATAAAAGGGACAACAAAAAAATAAAAATAAAAAGCCAGGTGGACCAGGTGTCACTGTGGATTTGTAATAGGCAGTTTTGCTGTTCTCCTGCACTTTTCTCTACAACCACCAGATAGCTGGATGGCAGGTTGTGTCACAGTTGACCTGAGTCAGACCCCTGTCATGTGTTCCTTCTGAAATGTAGTACAAAGGAGGAAGAGGTGAGTATGTGGTATATATACTGACCTCTTACCAGAGGGAGTGAGAGAAAGAGAGAAAAAAATGTTATTTTAATCCTTCACATAAACATATAAACAGTGCGGTTGGTCAGTATATGATTAAACAGGACATGCATGCATGTTTATGAATATTTATAGGTGTATTAAATCTGTATGTAACAAATCAATCGGTGCAAAATATAGTAGGAAGAAAAAGTATGTGCACTCTGAAAATTCAGTTTTCTGCATGAATTTGGTGATAAAATCTGATGTGCCTCTAATCTGATGTGCCTCAATTCATGTAGAAAACTATGAAACATACCTTTAATTTCCACTGTATGTCGTACCAAACAAACACATATACCTTTGGTTGTTGATTTGTTTTTATTACATGCAGGCTGCACCTAAACATAATACATAAATTTGTGTGCATGTCCTGTTTAATCATAAACTGAACAAATAACCAACCACACTGTTTCTTTATGCATATTTAAAGTAGTTGTCAACTTTGCACTTATATGGAAGAGATGATAAGTGGTAAAATGTACAGATTGAAGAACTTATTTTTAGACAATAGATCTGGAAAATCTTATTTCAAGAATTCTTTCCAAGTTAATTTTCACTTGTTCCATGGGCATATTTTTTTAAATTTTTATTTATTTTTTTGTTTTGTTTTGTTTAATTCAAGATTTTTTTTTTTTTTTTTTTTTGGCTTAATTCAAACAAAAAAACTGCGCATGGAACAAGTGCAAATGATCTTGGTAAGATTTCTTGAAAAAAGACTGTCAAGATCTATTGTCTAAAAATCAGTTCTTATATCTTACTGAAAAGTTACTCTTTGGGTGATTATGTCTTATTTTAAGTGTGATGAGAAAATTTTGAGTAGAAATGAGAAAAATGCACTTGGTAAGATTTTGATTTTTTGCAGTGTAGATAGATAGATAGATAGATAGATAGATAGATAGATAGATAGATAGATAGATAGATAGATAGATAGATAGATAGATAGACTTTCATATATTTTATATATATGTGTGTGTGTGTGTGTGTGTGTGTGTGTGTGTGTGTGTGTGTGTGTGTGTGTGTGTGTGTGTGTGTGTGTGTGTGTGTGTGTGCATTTCAGACTAATATTTTCATTCAACTTGCACACAGACAGGAAAAATAATTTGTTGCAGTGTGTGTCCTAAGTACGTTATGTGTATGTGCATTCTTCATGACCTTTCACACTGCTCCCATAGGACTGTTCCGGATTGAAAATGGAGGCAAGGTCCTCACAGGAAGCAAGGATATGTCTGTGTGTGTATGACAATAAGGCAGGAAGGCAGAAAGGCAGAGATGTAGCATACATAGTAATTTCACATCCATGTGCAGGCCTTGGTGTGACCATCAGTATACAGTACAAATCAAATAACTGGCTTTTTATTTCCAGCTGGTTGGACATTGGTTGCTACAGACACACAAACAGTGGCAGCTCGTCAATAGAGGACACTAGGACGCCACCCCAACTGTCTCACATGAAGAAGAAGATGATGGGAATCACGAGCTATACACGATACAGCCAGTGAGTTCTGTGTATAATCTGCATTTGAGTGAAGTTTCAAAATATTTTGGATTGTTTAATGAGCACTCAAGTCACATGTTTCCTGTTTGTTTCGCCGCCTGAAAACTCCAGAACGCACTTCCTAAGAACTCAAGTCTCTCTGTAATTGGAACAGCTGCGTACTTGTGAACTTTCCTCCCAGTCTCTGCTGTATTTCTGTTATCTGCTCCCTAATGTATTTCCCTCAAATCACCACATTGTCACTCGGTTTGATTTCATTATATTTATACTATTTACATCTCATTTATACATTTTGTGTATTTTTCAAAACTGTAATACATTTCATTGAATCCCATATCGTGATAATATAGACATGTTTCTTGCTATTCTGCCTCTCACTTGTGTCCTAACATTGTTTATACAAAGGTTATAATAGTTTTGGATTTTTCATTATAGTTTATTTTTATTTAGTTTTGACTTTTTTTTTCTCTAATTGAGTTAGTTTTAATTAGTTTTTAGAGCAGGTTTGCTAGTTTTTATTAGTTGTCGTTTTTTCTGAATGCTTAATTTTAGTTTAGTTTTAGTATTAGTTTTACTTTTTTCATATATTTTATCTGCCATCCTATTCAAAGAAATTAGTGAGGTTACCCTGGACACTTTATTTGGGGGTGGGGTTAGGGCATCTCTGACTGAGCACAGACACAAACATATGTATAGTACCATGTATAAATTCCCTATAGCAGGTTGGAGGGGGTAACGTAGGTGGGGGTGCGATCCATACACAATGTCACTTATGTGAAAATGAAACTGAAACTTTCTATACTTTCACTGTTGGCCTCCTGACTTCTATACCTCTCTTATAATACTGATCTTAGACAAAATTTTCACATGTTCTATCCTATATCAACATTGACAAAGATGAAAACTAAGGGAATTTTATACATAATTTTTATTTGTTTTGGTTAGTTTTGTAAGCACACAATACAGTTTCAGTTAGTTATTGTTTTTTTCTTTTAATTCGAGTTTTTATTTATTTCAGTTAACAAAGATGTTTTTTCAATTTTAGTTTACGTCATTTCGTTCATTTTCGTTAATGCTAATATCCTCGGTTTATCCTAGCGGAATTGTACCCGTGGTGCCATTGTACGATAGCACCCTCCCGTGGTGCAACAGTGGCATTGTACCCGTACGCCCTCTGGTCTGTGGTGAACTGGGACCCTGTTAAAATCGCCCAGTATACCTCACAACATTTGAATACGGACATAAAATTGTGCATAGTAGATAATGAGGTAATGTTTCCATTCATTTGGCGAGTTTGACGGCGAGCGGGCCTGTGAAGACTGAGGAAAACCTGTACAAATGCCCTCTGTGCTGCAACATAGATCACACATCGATGGGACACGGGGTGGGGCCAAAATATGCATTAGTAGTAGGATGATCCCCATTAGCTTCCACCATAGTGGTTGTTACCCTTCCTGGGGTCCGTTAAAATACAAATACAGTTACAAAATACATTCATAAATCAAAACAAGTTTACAATTCATTGTTATCATCAGCAAGCTGAACATTTCATCTCAACACATACACCATAAAATATTTAACCTTTATCTTTACAGCAACTTGGACTGCGAGAGTCAAAACAATCATTTGCATTCCTGTAATTCCTTTAGTAGTCCCTGTTTGAGTGTTTTTTTGAATGAATATCTCATCACAGTCATCTAGTCAAAAAACATTTCTGCATTAAGTTATCACAGAAGCCACCGTAGCATTTGAGAGTAGCATGAAGTGCATCTTGGGATGTTTTCCCACCAAGTCTACACAAGTCACCAACCAGTGCATCCTTGGTGTAAGCCAGTAAATAAGAACAACATTCGGGTATTCTATGTGTTTTTGGATTTATGCGAACTTTTAATTGGAACAGTACTTGGGCCATGACTGATGATGTTTCACGAGAACGCAAGAACAGAACAACAGACAAGAACGCATACTGAGAAACGACCAGACTCCCGTTCTAAATGGTGTGTGCTCAGTGGTCCCACCAATACAAGACATAGGAAAGCCTCGGGGCACAAAAAAATTGCACCCAAGCACCACCCACAGGAGTAAACGCCACATTCCGAAAAAAATCAAGACTTTCCTTAGGAATGGAATCAGTGAATATGTTTGTAATTAATATTACTGAGCAATGGTTAAACAGTTGGACAGCTCAGAGATTATCACAATGCGGGGAGTCACAGAATCGACTCCTGGTAAGAGTCTTATCAATGATAGGTTTTAACCCTTACGTTGATTTTCTATTTTTCCAGTGCCTTCACCCCTGGTCTAAATGGAAAAGACACTTGAAAGGGACATGCCTGACTTTAACAATAGAGTTGTGGAAAAATGTGTATATTTGAAGGATAGACAGGTGAAATTTACATATAAAAAATACATGACTGAAAACACACACTATTTTTATTTTAATTTAAAGTAGATAGATAGACAGACAGACAGATAGATAGAGCCCGGATGGTTCACAACTGCTTTTTTTTTAAACAAGTCAGCTCGGATGTTATGATTTTAGTGGATTAAAATAGCACTTTTTAAACATCACACACCCATATAACAGGGACATATTACAATAAAATTGTGTAAATAAAATAAAAACAAAACTAAAACGTATCGATATCTATAATTGATAACCGTGACTGATTGTTTACACAAGTAACTCCAGATTACAAGTACATAGTCATAGGCTATATCTACCTAATGTTTTTATTTTTTTATTTTATTTTTTGCAGTATTAGAGTAATGTAGTAGAATAACATTTATGGGTCAAAACACAGTAATGTCCCATTAGAGAGCAAACTTTAATTGATTGCCATTCCAACATTTATTTCAAAATAAAGTAGCTCCTTGTTTTGCACAATCCCTTATGGTCCAACTAAAGCAAAAATGAATTTAAAAGTAAAAATGTGGGTCATTTAGCAACACTAATCTGTCAAATTGTCTCTAAAATGTCCCCACAGAGACATTTCGAATACTGTGTTTTGACCCTTATCAACTGATGTAATTTAACCGTTTATTTTTTTTATTTTTTTTTTTTAATGAATGAAACCAGTAAATTTATTTATGATAGATAGATAGATAGATAGATAGATAGATAGATAGATAGATAGATAGATAGATAGATAGATAGATAGATAGATAGATAGATAGATAGATAGATAGATAGATAGATAGATAGATAGATAGATAGATAGATTTCCTTTAATAATCTTCAAGGGGAAATTCAAAATATGGTAAAATATGGTCATATTTAAAATAGTGGTGCATGTACTTTGGTGTAACCTAGTGCTGATATGTGGTTATAGTCCACCTGAAAACTGACTTGGATACCGTGCCCCACCAAAAAATTACTTCACTGCATACAAACATGAGCAGATGAGCTGGAGGACTGGTCGTCCATATCTGCCAAATGAAGGGTTACGAGTTGAATTCCAATCAACCATCTCAGGCTTAACAGAAATAGCTGAAGCTGTTGTGGATGACAATAAGAGGCTGAAGATTTTGGGCAAACACTAGATTTGGCATAAATGAATGGATCAGCAACACTTATTTATCCAAGTCCTGTTGTCGGTGTGAAAAAAGTGTTACTTGTTTTTGAGCTAAAAGAAAATGGCTCCAGAATTTATTATGTGAACTGTCTTTAACCTGCTGTCTAAAAAGAGATGATCAGAGATTGGTGGTTTTATTTCAGGCATCCTTTGAATAGTAAAAGAGTAGATGATGACCTTGTGCAGGCGGGTATTTCATTTCAGATATTTCACTTTGCAATGTTGAAATCAGAGGTTTTAATGTAACCTAGTTCTCAGCACTAGACAGTTAACTCTTAGTAGTCTGAGCCATTTATGGTGTCGCATTTAGTCTGCTCCTGTCAGCAGTAACAAAGGAATGACTCATTATAATTAAAAAAATAAATACGGCTGAAAGAAACACAAAGACCGCAGTCAGCGCTTTAATGTCGCAGTCATATGACAGATAAGGAATCAGTATTCCAAAGTGCTTGACAGATAATGGAACAGCCCAAGTCCTCCCACACATTTTGTTAAATTCAAAGGTCTTTGTGAGGCAGTTTCCATGAATTTCCAGTAACATGTTTTGAACATCTTTGTGTAGCAATGAGAATGCAGGAATTTGGGTTTTTCCTGGCGGTTCTATACTGGTTTCTGGTGATGTTGTTAGCTATTTTCAGTATTTCAGTGTTCTTAAAGGCAAACTATATAAGATTTTATGGTTAATTTTTACAGACACATGAGTAAATGAAGTGAAGGAATGGCGGTAGTGTAATATGAGGGTTTGTTGGTGGTTAATGGTTCATTCTTTATAAAATAAGACAGCAGGATGGAGACGGATTTCTTCTTAAACAGTGCTTTTCTTTTTCACACACGGCAACTACCGCCACAACACTTCCTGACATATCTGCTCACATGACTGAACTAACCAATCAGGAGCTAGCAGTACTTAGATCGGTAAATGTACATCATTTAGAAAGGCAGATTCAACAGATTATATTAGCTGCTTGTACACTACAAATGAGAATGTTTAAATGTGTACATATGTAAATAATAATTCCGCTAACGTAAATGTAAATAGTTAATTGGGTAAATACTGTCAATATATTTTTAACGAATACATGCATTAACTTATTCCCTGTAATTTATTTCACTGTTAAACCTTACATTTCCTCAACATAAATTACTTTAACTTCTGAGCCTTACAGTAGCAAGGACAAAGCCATGAAACAGACAAAAAAGAAAACATTTACAGTTGTGTCACAGTGCTTGTATTGTACATCTATATCATCGCACAACACTGCAGGAAGGTTTGGAGTGAATGCAGCCAAAGCACTGGCCTTATTATCCACTATGGTGTCTATAGAGGGTATGCATGTGACATCACCGCTAGCGAAAGTCACCACAGTTCCGCCCACTGAGTGGCAGAAAGAGGGAGATGAGTAGCAGCGTTGGCTTCAATACTGTCTAAACTTAAGAACAATATTTAATAAAAATGGGGAAGAGCTGTTGTGTGATTGATTGTACGAATAAGTTTGAAAAGCAGTCGGAGCTATCGTTTTACAGACACCGAAAGACAAAGAAAAGTAGATGGATCCACAAATCCAGGAAACCAAACCTAGATCTGTGGATCCTGTTTGGTGTCAGCTAACATTAATTTATGCTGTATTTTTGGGTAAAATCATACCTTAAATGACGTATTGTTTTGGCTAACATTACTTCTTAGTGCAGCTCTTGGTTTCATGACCAGATCTTTAATGGTTTTTGTCTTCATTTTGTGATTCTGAACCTTGTGCTCCTACATGATTTGTAAACTAACTTAAACTGAGGCTAACCCAGTTTTTCAAATACGGGGGAACTGGAGCATAAAGCTACGACAGTGTATTAGAAACACGTGAGAAAATAAAAACACTTGTCACTACGAGTATAAAGTCATAAAATATCGATATAAAACCTTTAATTTTATGAGAATAAAGTCGAATACAAAAAGAATCACAATGTTATGAGAATAAAGTCATAGTTATAAAAAGAACTCATAATTTAACAAAATGAGATTATGAGATTAAAGTCGTCATATTCCGACAATAAAGCCATAATATTACAAGAATAATGTTGTAATTTAAAAACAGGTGGATAAAATATCATAATTTACAAGAATAAAGTCGTACCCTGCTTGTCCACAGCAGTAGTATCTGTGTTGGATAAAGTACTTGATCTGAAATAGACTCAGTAAATCTCCTCAGTCCCAGTAGATCCTGCATATATTCACTGGGGTCAGTACACGGTCTACTGTAAATGCACTTTGGATCAGCTGGTTCTGGGCCCTAGTTTTGGACCCTGGTTGTCAGTGATGATGAAACCATGTATATTTGTTTTAGGTAAAAATAGCAATGATCCCCTACACCCTGGATGTCAGGATACTCCATTTCTGTCCACGTCAGTGTTCGTGGACCACTTGTTCTTTGGTAACTCATACAGATCCATGTCCAGTCCAGTTGTCCTTCATTTAATTTCATATTTCACATTTTCCCGGTCTGGCTGTGTTTACTGCTATACTCTGTCATGTTGAGCAGGTTGGTTTTTGCCACTCAGTCTGATTTAGAGGGGCGTTGCCTGGGGGGAAGTGACATATATGTATACCCTCTATAGTTCTGAAGGTGTAGTTCAGCTCACATAGACCTGCAGAGAATTACAAGAGGTTGTGGAATTGCTACATCCCTTCTGCACACAATATGTGACTGTAACAGGAAGGTGAAGTCCCATGAAACCTTTATATCAGAAAAATAAAATTATAATGTAGTCACTGGCAAGAGGCAAGTATTTGTGATCCCATTTGAATCATGTCATCATTTACACATATCGTTAGCCTCATAGCATAATTGTCCAAGCCATGTTTTTCTCGAAATTGTCACATCCATGTAACTTTACTCTCCTAACACTGCTGCTTCATTTTACTTTATTGACAACATCCTGAAAAAAATATGACTTCGGCATTTATGCAATGAAGCAAACGATGTGGTATCTGTCAAAAGTGTGCAAATCAAGAGAATCCTAATTTATTGTAAGACTGTTGAACTATCAGGCTGTGACAGAAGTTACAGAAGCAGCATCATTGCAACTTTCTCAGCATGACCAGACTGTAGTGATTGTCACTTCTTTTAAAACCTTTCCACTTCACTCTCAAAGAAAAAGGTATTTTGTGCTGAAGTGACTGATTTCCTGATTTCCTGTTTTTTTACGCTGTCCAAAAGGTCCACACCCAGAATCTCAGATACATCCTAAATATAGCAGACAATGAGAGTCCCTGTATGTAAGTACTTCCACACACTATAAGTTTGTGATTACTGAGAGGGATTGTTATTCTCATGAACCTATATAGTGTTTTACATCTGTAGGAAACTGTATACTGTTTACAGCGCGTTAAAATTATTGCCCAAAGCATTTGAGTGATTTCTCAGGAGTTCTATTAAATTGTCACTGTTGCTGATTTTGTCTTACTTATGATATATAATAATAAGGCCACTGTTTTTATGAATCAACTTGAAGTCTTTATGTACTGACCTACCTACTGACCTACCTGCTAAATGTTGAAATATTGTTAATTAGACCTGTCTCTTAATCCAGTCATGTCTGCATTGCTTTGCATTGTCTATGCCCATGCCCCAGGTTAATACTGTCATTGTAAAGCTGAAGTGTACCAGAGGAGGCTAGAGCTCCTATATGCATATAAATTATTTGACCTCACAAATTATCCTTTCACCTGTTGACTTCAGGCAGAAGGCAGCAGACCCTGTTGTGTAGCTATAACAGAAAAAAAAGTTTTAAAACCTAAACCACTATGGAATAATGAAGCTGTTAACAAATTTGAAAGTACTTATCAAAAAAGTCAAGCACAGATGGAAGAAAAGTTTTAGAATATAATAAGGCACTGGGAAATGCCAAGCGTCAGCATCCTGCTGAGTCAGTCCCCACAGACCCCCACTTTAAAATCCATAACTTTACTGCACAAATAAACATGTTTCTCTCTGAACAGCCTATTTCCCTGTTCATAACAACAGTGTGGGGAGTGAAACTTTAAATGATATTAATGCATAGTAAAGGGTAGAACTGCTTTGAGTGCAGTCCATGTTTTCTGTGTGGGCTTTGATAAATGCAAACTGGTCTGCTGAGTTAAACATGTAGAACTCAGAACATGATATTATTTGGCTGATGTAGAACTCTTCTGTAGCTGTTACATTTTCACATAGGATTCTGTCATGACTGGTAGTCAAGTAGCTACATTAGCTAATGTTAGCATTTATGTATGTATGTATGTATGTATGTATGTATGTACGTATGTATTCATTCATTCATTCATTCATTCATTTATTTATTTATTTAATTATTTGTTAGGATCCCCATTAGCTGATGCAGTACATCAACTACTCTTCCTGGGGTCCTCCCATTCCAAACAGACATACAGTATCCATTTCTAAGCATAAAAACAATGGGATTCACCCTTATATTTCCTTCTTAAGAACACTCAACAGTCAAACAAAACAACATTAACAATAATAACAATACTACAAGATCAAATTAAAAACAACACAAACAAACAAACAAAAAACTAAGTAATAATATTAAATAAACCTAATTATAATTGTGTGTGTGTGTGTGTGTGTGTGTGTGTGTGGGGGGGGGGGGGGGGGGGGGGGGTTATTTGATGTTACTTCAGTTGTCTTTTAAACCTCGCTTTTGTGTGTTCTTTAGTGATCTGTTCTGGAAGAGAGTTCCATTCCACTATGGCTCGATATAGAACTGTTCTTTGCATTGATTGTGTTCTTGCTATAGGAATTGTATAGCAGCCTCTGGTGGCATACCTCATGTGGTATGTATGTATGTCAGAGCTATGTGTCAGTTGGTTATATAAGCAATTGGGGCTTTTCAACATATTAATATTTCTAACAAAAACAAAGTATTAACGCATATTACATTGTATGATCTTTCAGCTAGCCTGCTAATTAGGTTGACAAAATACACATTATTATCAGTGTGTTTAATTTGATATGGTCAGAGTCAGCATCCCAGCAAAATGTGAGGATTTCAGAAACAAAACCAGCTCAGAACATCGTAATGATCCCTCTGCACCTATATACCCCTGGGGTGAATAGTTTGTAAGACCAAGGGACTAAGACACTGTTGCCAAAGGCTGAATTTAATGCATTAAATTCAGTTTGACTGCCAAAGAATTAATCCAAGACCTTTCCAAGTTGCACCTAAATGCCAAAGATAAAGGAGTTTGGTGAAGAGTGAATGTGCTGACGTTGATGGACACACAGACGGTATGACAATACCCCCTATACCCCCTGGGCCAGTGGTTAAGGAGTGAAAACAAGACACTGCAGATGCAAAAAAAGGCTTACAGAGGGTTTTTCTGCTGTTTACATACAGTCTGGGAGCAGTAGCCTATGGGAAATGCAACTCATTTCTCTAACCTCTAATGAGAAACAAAACAATCCTCAGGTGATTTTACATCTAGACAGCCTAATAAATACATACCCCCTATTTCAGAGTTCCAGAGTTTCACAGTTACAATGAATATTCATCAGAGAAGATTGCAAAATGTTTTAGTATAAAGCACTTTCCAAATACTTAAAATCCTTTCACTTTGGTGGGTTCATCATGTCTGGGTCCACCAGAGTAAGAGAATCCTTAAGTCAAAAACAAGTCTGCAATAAAGTTCTATGTTTTTCAAGTTAACAGATCCCTCAGATCCTGCACTACTGGCCTCCTAGTTGTCTGGAGGATTTTATCAAATGCATGGTAGGGAATCAGCTTTAAGCCACAGTCTGTCAGAGGATTTAGGGGACATTTTTAAAGAAACATCAAGTTATGCTGTATCTTCTTAACTCATTCTTCTTCTTCTTCTTCTTCTTCTTATTATTATTATTATTATTATTATTATTATTATTATTATTATTATTATTATTATTATTATTATTACCTCCGCCAAGGAGGTTATGTTTTTGCCAGGGTTTGTTTGTTTGTCTGTCCGTTAGTGTGCAACATAACTCAAAAAGTTAAGGACAGATTTGGATGAAATTTTCAGGGTTTGTTGGAAATGGGATAAGGAAGAAATGATTAAATTTTGGTGGTGATCGGGGGTGGGGGGGCCCACTGGGGGGGGGCACTGATCAGCCTTGGCGGAGGTCTGGGCTCTCCGAGTGCTTCTAGTTCTTATTATTATTATTAAGGTGACTTGGCATTTATTGCCTTAATCATCATCTGCGAACTTTGTCAGTCATTGCTTCTATGAAACTGACATCTTGTGATTGGATTTGTTATGAGAGCGGTAGAGCAAGGCTGTCCAGAGATGATTATTAATAGTCATGTTTCTTTGAGTGTTGAGAAAAAGGATTAAGTGACAAATTCTTCACAGGTATTTCTATTAACATTAAGTGTAATTCTGTGGTGAGAGATCACTAACCTTTTCATCTGAAAAGTGTCCTCCATGATAGGAAACTTTTCAGACTACCTTTGAATGCAGCTCAGATCTGGAACTAATTAAACCAGACCTTAGCCTTATTTTTTATAGTTTCTTATCACTGGATCCAGCATGCAGTAGATTTCAACACTGCTGAATCGAACAGTATTTTACATTATTTACTTCACTGCCACTTAAACTACACTAATGCTCTATGATGTCTGGCCTATCTACTGACTTTAATCCTTTTAACCTACATATCTTGATCACATTCATTATTTTCATCATGTAATGAAGCTGAATTCAACACTTATAATGGATTTTCAAGGTGATTTATGGCATAAAAATTGCAATACATGGACTTTTGTTAACTTACACCAACTTATGACACTTTATAAACTTCATAGGGTCATTTCAGTCAGTTTTTATCCCAATCTTTGAGAATAAAGCTACTTTTATAATTATTTTTAAAAGATTGCTGATACAGCAGTGTTTCTGTCTATCATCAGCCAATGGCAGGTTAACATATGAGCCCAGCTAATTAAGATTATATAAATCAACCATGGCTGATGAGGTGCTTCACAGCCTTTCTGCTGAAACAGTGGTAACAGCAGTGCAGGAAGATGGAAGCACACAATAGATTATGCCGAATGAATTTCTTGTCTTGTATAATTAAGGTTTTGTTCTCTTATCTCAACTTTTGTAAACTGCTGTCCCAATATCCATGTTCCTTAATTCTCCTTTTAGCATGCAGAGATGTGTTTATGACCTTTTCTGTAAAACAAATGTACTTACTGTCGTACTAAATCTACTGCCTGGTGCATATTGTTGTTACGTTTGGTAAGCGTTGTCAAAGTGATAACAGCGCAGTACAAGGCAGATAAGAGACCTGGGGACAAGCAGATATGGTAAGGAGTCTGTAAAACATGAATGGATGTTACTACGATATCATAAAGGGCAGGACTGATAAGAGTAGCAATGATGGATTGACGCAGATACAAAAGATTATCCATCATGATGAGCACACCCACAGGGACCAGCGCACTGGGACTATTAGGTTCCAGCCCAGACAGATCAATGCTATTAGGGCTTTTCTGTATTCTACTCCAAAACAGCAACAGTCTGTTACATGATATATCACAAGGTTGCAAAGTATTTCAAAGATTTATACATTAAACTCTGCAGGTCATGTTGTAATTACTGGTTTGTTAAACTTTGTTAGCTCAGTGGTTATTATAACATTTTACCAGGTTTATAGATTATTCACAGGTTTATTTTCTACGTTTTTGTGATAGTGAACACTACTGGTAACTCTGTAACAGTCATTACTTGTTGAATATATGTATAATAATCATAGCAATTGAGGTTTATTAATTTCTAACACACTGATTTGATACATTTTGCATAATTTAAGCAATCTTTGAGTTTCACTGTAACCGTAACTCCCAAAGAAAAAACGGATAAGTCAAAGACTAAAAGCATCTACTGATCTAAAGTGTTTAATAATGTTTGTACCATTAGCCCCATCAATACATTCACAGAATTCAGGTAAAATGCAGTTGCTCAGCTTTTCAACATCATAAGTGTCTTATTTGGGTGTTCAGATGCTATGTCGTGAATGTGGAAGCAAGGTCATTTTCTACTTTGATTCGCCAATGATGACATACTTTACCAAAAAAATCACTTTTTATTCTGTTTTGTCTGTTTGTACGTAATAACCTTGAATTTACATCTACAATCAGTAAGTTAAATATAGGAAATTCAAAGGTAGATGCACATATGTTGTGATAAATGGTTAGTAATTATGTAGGAAAGGTTAGATGTGTAGAAAACTTTGTTTGGAAAAATAGTTCTTGGTCTTCAAGGATTAAAATGGTCATTAAATTATTAATGAAGTGGCTATTGCCACAGTACTGTGGGACTGATTTTCTCATTTGTTTATTACCACAGAGCCAATCAGAGCCCTCGTTCTATCCTGTGTAGACTGGTAACCTGTCACCATGCTGCCACAGCACTGTGGCAATAAGCATCGCACATGGCATGGGCCTATCCAGTTACAGGAAAAGGCTATGGTACCAGTGACCTACGTCCAGACAACAACGCTCGTGGTATTTTTCTTTTGCAGATTCTAAAAGTTTCACGTCCATATACGTATCATTTCAAAAAATATCTGTGTCCAGGTGGAAACGAGAAAACTGGGTTAAAACAGTGTAATACGTTACCGCACCTATGTGTGGCGCTGTACACAAACACTTACAGAGTCACAGGATACACTAAAATCACAGAAGAATGCAGTGAGCATGTGTATGTGGTTAGGCTATGTTCGAGGTTTTCTTCCTCTGGTCAAGTGGTACTATGGCCTCAACTTTTCCAAAAAGTGGTGTTTTGCCTATCCATACGGCACTGCGAGGGCGTCTGGTACACATACCTCCTGTTGGTGACTCTCTGCCCGTGCTTTATTTGTGTGTAACCTGTCTCTTCTGTGTCCATTAGCAGCTGAGTAGATCCACCTGAGGTGATGACTGGAGGCAGGGTATATGAGTGGAGAGAGGAGAGTGGAGCAGGAGTTCCTGACATGAAGACACGTTTCTCTTTTGTTAATCATTTTTGCTTTACACTTTGAGTTTGAGGTTCCCAATGATCCTGTTTTTGGTTTTGGATCTTAGGTAAGTTTTAACCTTTTGGTTAGGTTAGGGGACAGAGCTGGATCCGACAGCCCACTACGTGGCCTTGTCCAATACTCCTCCCATCTTTTGTTAGTTTGACCTGGGCCTCCAACTCCCTTTTGTTTGGCTATTTTTGTAAATATGTTTATGATTAAAATTACTTTCATTGTAGTTTTCACCTGTGGCATATTTATATGTTGTGGTCTGACTGAGACTTAAGTCATTTTTCCCCTTCAGACCGTAACAGCAGTGTTGTGAGATTTTTTTCGCTCTGGGACCCGTTCAGGGCACTGACGCCAATGTAATGTGGCTGAAAGGCCGAAACGATATTAAACTTTTGTGGATTGACATAATTTTGTTGTGGTGTGTATGGGGTGTGTACACCACATATCACCACAGTACAGTGGCAACAAGAGCCTAATGAGTTCAAGTAACAGTATTCATGATTGGCTCTGTGGCAACAAAATGTTGTTACACCTTATTGTCACAGTAGAGTTGATTGGCTCTGTGGCAGTAGACAAACAGATATTTCATGCCACAGTACTGTGTCAGTAGCCACTGCCTTAAATTAAAACCATGATTTGCCAAAAAATATTGGTATTCCAAGCTTTAACCAGAATTTGTCATATTTTAATTTTAACATCCAAACTCAATGCACCTGTCATTCATCAATCACACAGAAGAACTTGGAGGACAGGTTTTGTTTTTCAGAGACCATTCTGGATGAGTGGTCTCACTAACAAATGCACTGCGTTGCTCTCACTACAGACCAGAGAGGCTGTTCTGTCAGTCTGCTGTCAGCAGAATT
Organism: Sphaeramia orbicularis; assembly: GCF_902148855.1. NCBI lineage: Eukaryota > Metazoa > Chordata > Actinopteri > Kurtiformes > Apogonidae > Sphaeramia > Sphaeramia orbicularis. Next base: position 29,227,462 of record NC_043973.1, read on the forward strand.
CATCAATATTTCATTCACCGTTCTGCACATTCATTCACATCATGTGCAAGTACTGCACGTGGACCAGGGTTCTGTTTGCATCTAATAAGATTAGATTTTCATATTTTAGACTATTGTGCATCTTCATCAATCATAAATTTAGTGAATAGTCCCAAAAAATGTGATGTAGTGGACTTTCATTGTGTTACAACAAGAAGACATGGACACTGCTGTTCTCCTTTTTTATTCTTGGACTCGATTCACACAGTAACAATGAAATAGGATTTTGTAGAACATTAACTAGGGGTTCCAGATTTCTTAACCCTTTTAGTCTCAGGTGACACATATTTACATCCACCATCATTCAAATTACTGTAGCTCCTGAACCGTTTACACTATTGAGAAAATCCAGATATCATCTGAAAGCTGATTGGGCGCTTTTGATGGCTATATAACACATTATGGTAGAGACCTTCTCTGGCTGAGGGGGGAGGGATGAAAGTTGGTGGAGAAGAGAGCAGCAGAGTGCAGTCAGTGAGAGAGATGACAGATTTATATTACTTGTAGCAACATTTTAGCGGTGTTTTTGAGGTGAATTCTTGTAAATAACTGTATATAATAGTGATAGTGTTGTTTTGGAGTGTTCTGCTACTGTGTTTTGTCATGTTTTAGTCAAGTTTCGCAGATTTTTTCACTATTTTTATCTGTATTTTTCAGGTTTGTACAGTTCATTGATGAATAACTAGAAATAACTAAAAATAAGAAACTGTAACATGGGCACACAAACGTACTAGATAAACAAAAATGTTTGAGCACATGTAAAATAGTTGAAAGTCTATTTCTGTAATCTCATAAAATTTCATTATCCACATTTACAGTTGTTTTTGAAAATAAATATGATAAAAATTTTAATCTGGTTGTTTTTTTTTTGCCTATAACACACTGTTTTAAGCATTTATTACATGTAATGATGATAATTAATGGCCAGATATTGAAAGTTAAATTCTTCCTGGGAAAAAAAGGTGCAAAAGTATTGGGAAAAAAAGACATTTCCTGATGCTTTTACTGCAAAAACAACATACAGAAATCTAGGCGGCCTGTTATAATGGTAATCCTTAAAGGGTTAAAGTGTTTGTTTTCTGTGATGGTCAATTTTCCTCTACATTTAAAGATAAATGGTGCCTCTGAGTCAGAATAAATCCCATAATGTCATGTGTTTACTTTACCACTGCACCATTAAAATAGAGTAAGGTGAAAGTAATATTTATTTCAAATGCAATGGAAGCTTATGTTAACACCGCTGTTGAGCAGTTAACTCATGCAAAAATATATTTATCCCTAGTTCTACATATTAGACTCAATGTACTTTCCTAAACACAATTATTTTTGTAACCGGAGGATAATGGACATATTATTGTTTTGCAAAGGGAAACCTCTGAAGCATCTGCAGGCAAAATTATACACTCAGGGATGTTCATGTCGAATTGTTGAAATGAAAAGACAGGGAAGTCAGTAACAACATACAGCCATAAATATAAAGTTGTGTCAACAGAATGAGGTAAAACCCTGGTACCTACGGGAAAAACAGGTTCAGAGTATGTGTGTGTGTGTGTGTGGATATGTTAATGGGGCTTGATGAACTTGAATGGAACATTATGCTTTCTGTCTTTTCTGCCTGGTCTTGTTTATTAACCCGTGGCATTTGTCAGCGTCTTAAAAAGGAACATTTGTACCTAGAGCATGTCTGTGTAATGGAAACAAAGTGGGGAAAAGGGAAATGCGAGAACACAGCGTTCAGTCGACTTGGACAATGTTAATAATAATGTGTGGAAATGAATCACATGTCACTTGAGGTTCCCAAACAGAAATGTGGTCTAGGAATTCAGGGATACCATCTGACCCCAGTCATACTGATGTTAAAAATGTGGCAATATAGACATCCTCATGGTATAACCTTGACTACTGCTACATGTCTGCACCTGTTTTTCTGTATATTCCACAGTCTGAATGCTCCGTTTCCATGGTAATATTTAGATTAATCTATTTATATTTGTGATGGGAGCTTTAGGATGCATCCATACAAGTTTTTTTTTTTTTTTACCTGTATTACTGAATATGTGAGTGTAAATACATCCACACAAAGGCCTCTGGGCCACTGCCATGTGCTTTGAATGAATACCAGTCATTTAGCACCAATAAACAGATGGAACAAGCAACATGAATTAATGTTATGGCTGATAGGGTCAGTTTTAAAATAGAAGTAATGTTCTTTCTCATATTAGAGTTATTTGTCAGTAAGGCATGTTCGTTTGTTTGTTTTTTGTTTGTTTTTTTTCTTTGGATTGAATCAGGCATAAAAGAATTAGCTCTGAGTTATCAGTGCTGTGCAGGGTTATGTGACCTGACTACAAGTACGTGACCACAAATAATACATCCAATGTGAAAATGACATTTTTGTGATGAATTCTTGAATATGGGTTTTTTTTTCAATGTTCTTTTTATTGGAATCAAGGTAAAAAAAAAAAAAAAAAAAAAAAAAAAGAAAAGAAAAAAGTGACAGTCAAACAAGAAATAACAATACTTTTGGATTTTTCACAGAATATATATATTTTACCCACCCCATCCCTCCCCCTACCCTACAAAGTTTAACGCATCCCAATCTGAGATTGAATAAATAGACAAAAATTTGCTTAGAGGTCTTATTTATGTCTTTGTGCATAAGAAATCAATCTAAGTGAATCCCCAAAGGAACTTTGTGTTGGTAAATGCAAGTTCTGCAAATGTACAGGATTTCAGTTCTGTTCAACATGTTGATGCTCATATGAACTATGTTTTCAGCTCAAAAATGTCCAATTTCAGCACAATTAATGCTATATTTTCATGTCACAAATGGCCAAGTTATATTTGAACTGAATTTACCTGAAAAACAAATATTCTATTCTTTTAGATTCCCCAGTTTTTCTTACAAGATTCTATCCTACATATCACGTTTTATTTTTACAGGTTGCAATCTGGAGTATGGTGCTGATCCATCCTGCTTATGTTACACCAATACATACATGAAGAATGTCACACATCACTTTTTAAATCAGCAGTTTTCTAATAATAAGTATTTTTATAAAGAAACAACAATTCTATATTGTTATTCACTCTTTAGTCTGATGATAAACTACACAATAAATAATTGTGATCCTAGTTTTTGCACAGGGATCATTAGTGTAAACGGTGACATGGCTGCAGAGCATCAGTATGATGGGATCCACAACAACCATGTCACATCCGTCCACTGACACATTTAGTGTTTTTGTGTCAGCTGTTATTGTTTTAGATCCACAATACTAACATTTATGAAGAAGAGGAGAATTAGCAATAGTAAGTCTATAAGTTTATTCCTAATAAAGTACTGGTACTGACCAGAGCATCATGGGTAATGTCACGTCCGTCCACCAGCAAAAGTTTTCACATACACGTGCTATTCCAAATCCAATATTTCTGAAAATAGAACTTCCACTGTCAAATAATATCAGTAGTCTGTGCACAAATGGATTAGCATTATTTCAACACAGTTCTATGCATTTCTTACAACTTTTTTTTTTTTTTTTTACAAAAATGGCCACTCATTTGACCCCCTAAGTACATTTTAGCTGAAGTAAACAAATAAAAGCAATAGTATTAGTAGGTATGACACTCATCAAGCACAAATAATTAAACAAAATATGTTTTTAAAGCTTAGTGCTAAAATCATGTCACACATACAAAGGAAGTCTTGTTAAAAAGCAGCCCACTGATAAATTGTATTTTCTCGATGGCTTCTAATCCATCTTCTAGTTGAAACACAACAACACGGACCAAGGGTCATGTTGTTTCATTTTCCCTACACGTTCACTTTGACATATAAAGAATGTTGCACAAGATTCTCCAACAATTACACTGTTGGAGTTGGACAGAGCTTGAAATTTAATGAATGAAATCTGTTTTTTACTGCCTGAAAAAAACAGGTGGATGATGAAGGATAAGGTCAAACTGACTCTGAAGGGCAGTGAGCAGAATGAAACAACAGCTGTAACACAAATAGAAAAGGATGAACAACAGTTTCCATTATTAAACTTGGAAAAAAAAAAACGTCATAGCAACTTGTTTGGCAAAATGAAACATAATTTTCTTCCCTTCACTTAAAAAGTGCATATCTCAGTTTTTACATTCTGTTCATGTTCTGTTGTACATTACTGTTTTCTTTTAACACATAAAGACCCAAAGATCTACTACTGACCAAAACCATCGCCTGATCTAAACACTTCAATACCTGCTGATGCATTCATTCTATCAATACATGTAAATAATTGGTGGTGTCTTTTCATAGTCATCAGATATGACCCATTTGGATGTTCAGAGGCTCTGTAGTGAACGCAGAAACACCGTCACATTCTACAACATTGATTCATCAGTAAAACTCAAGGAGTTGAATCAATGACAGTGGATGGACACACTTGGTTAATGTTCAGTTCTTAATATCCTTGCTGAAAAAGTCACTTTTCCTTCATGATAACCCTCTACTTTAATATGAGCTTTGATGAACATCTACATGATCAGTGAATTAAATATGAGAAAAAAACTGATTTTCACTGGAAAAAATTGCGAAAAACTGAGGATAATATTATAGTAAATGGTAATAAATCACTTAAGAAAGGTGAAATAGAGAGAAAAATTCATTCGGGAAGTGGCACAAAAGTAGCACTGGGTCCTTTTGGGTTCAGTACTGTCCTCTGAAACAGTATTTTGTGGTATCAGGCTGTGATAAACTTAAACATGACTTGTGGCATAGCAGAGACATGTTTGCTCTTGATGATAAATGAACAGCACAGAACATAAACAGAAGGCAGTGGTTTGGTTTATTAAAGGCAAATGACAGACATTAATCCAGAATGATAAATGTTAAATCCTTTAGATGTTAGTGTGAAAGAAAACTGGGGAACTCTGTCGATATAAAGTATTGCATTATATTCCATCATGAGATACCGTACCATTTAGTTTGGGGCAGATAAAGACAAATGGGGTCTTAAATAAGACATCCACTGCACTTCAGTCAGTAGATCTGTCTTTTCCCCCATGGACATGAATTTTACATCGCTGTTGTAACTCACTGACTGTGTTTTTCCCAAACGTAGGGTCTATATTTTGTACTGTGTCAGTCACAGTTGGTCTGTACTTGTACCCTCCCTGAATCATGGACAGAGATGACTTCACAAATAGGAAGAAAATATATTCTACAAAATAGTGTACAAAAGCAATAAAATATGGATACAGATTGATTTGTGTTTTTTTCCTTCAAGGATTTGAGTACGTGATTATAATTTGAAATGAAAGGAAGGATAAAGTATCTTTACCTCCGCCAGGAGGAATTGTGATCGCTTTGCTTTGTGTGTTTGTGTGCGTGCGTTTGTTTGCGTGTTTGTTTGTTTGTTAGCAAGATAACTCGAAAAGTTAAGGATGGATCTTCATGAAATTTTCAGGAAATGTTGATACTGGCACAAGGAAGAAATGATTAAATTTTGGTGGTGAATGGGGGTGGGGGGGACAGATCTGTCTTGGCGGAGGTCTGCGCTCTCCGAGTGCTTTTCTTGTTAAAATAGTAATCTCTAAACTTTGCACTTCCTTCAGAACATCATTAACAGAGAAAAACACACACACACATAACAAATACAGGGTGGGGAAGCAAAATTTACAATATTCTGAGGCAGGGATTGAAAGATAGTGTATGACCAATTAGTTTATTGAAAGTCATGAGAATTTATTTGCCACAAGAAAATGTACATAATAGAAAATGTTTTTATTCTATGTGTCCTCCTTCTTTCTCAATAACTGCCTTCACACGCTTCCTGAAACTTGCGCAAGTGTTCCTCAAATATTGGGGTGACAACTCCTCCCATTCTTCTTTAATAGTATCTTCCAGACTTTCTCGTAATAGTTTTGCTCATAGTCATTCTCTTCTTTACATTATAAACAGTCTTTATGGACGCTCCAGCTATTTTTGAAATCTCCTTTGGTGTGATGAGTGCATTCAGCAAATCACACACTCTTTGACGTTTGCTTTCCTGATTACTCATATGGGCAAAAGTTTCTGAAAAGGTATGGATAATAGTGTTAGGTATGATTATGACATCAATATATGTTTGGTTTCAAAACAATTGACGTAGCGCCTGCTGAGAAAAAACAACTAAATCTTCATTGTAAATTTTGCTTCCCCACCCTGTATATATGTATGTATGAAAACACACCAGTGGCTGGAAAAGGCTGGACTGAAGCGCTGCAAAAATCTAAATCTGCAAGAAATTTTGCCAAGATAATTTTCACTTGTTCCATTGGCAGATTTTTTTTGCTTGAATTAAACTAAAAAATCTGTGAAAATTATCTTCGTAAGATTTCTTGAAATAAGATTTTCAAGATCTATTGTCTAAAAATTAGTTCTTATATCTCACTTACACATTACTCTTTAGGTGATTATGTCTTATTGCAAAGTGTGATGAGATATTTTGACTAAAAATGAGAAAAATACACTTGGTAAGATTTTGATTTTTGCAGTCAGGACAGCACAGAGGCACTACTCGTGGCTGCAGAAGAACAGGCCCTGAACACCAGAGCAATAGAGGCCGGGGTCTACCACACCAGACAAGACCCCAGCTGCTGGCAGGCAAAGCATACATGGAGCACTATAACCAAGTAGAGGGCATAGTGTACTGTACAGGAACATCTGTACTGAGTATGGACTGGAGGTCCCAGGGTCAAGATGGGAGACACCCGCAAAGGTGATAGAGACCAAACAGGCCAAGATCCTGTTGTGTTGAGCCCGCAGACCAACCCTAACCTATAGCAACTTTCTGGGTCTGTCTCATGTGGCTCCAGAGGCACAGGCTGCCGGCCCCTGGTCTGGGTCTTCACTGAGTCAAACCAAAGGACTGACTCCATTACTTTGGTATAATATTATCCCCAGTTCCAGTTCGATCAGTTTCAACAGTTTATTGTAAAACCAGGACCACCTTCAACATCTGGAAAAGTAGTTTTAGCACAGTGTAGAGTTTAGTTCACTTTAAACTGCAGGAGATTGTGCGATGTGCGCTGGTAGAGTTGTTAAATCATGATGTTAAATGTAAAATGATTGTAGATGACCGAGAAGAAAACCGTGACATTGAGTGTGTCTATCCTTGTGTCAGCACAGACAGGATGGGAACAGAACAGTACTGAGATGTCCTGCCGTGCTTGGAAAATTACAGCAGCAAGTCATTCCCTGCATGTTTGTCTTGTGACTCACTGTTAATAACTAGAGTCCCAGTAAAGCACCGACGACAGCAGCAGAGGAGCTCATAGAACAGGGAAAGCAAACTCAGTTTCTTTCAGGGACCAATTTGCACTCAAATGGGTCATGGGTCAAATAACAGTGTAATAGCCTATAAATCAGTCCCTCCAGGATTTCGCAGGATTTTTTTTTTTTTTGTTGTTGAGACCTAAAATGTCTGATTTTGCAGCAGCTTTTCCAAAAAAATTGCAGTGAAGGTTGTGATAATTTGAGGCTTCTTTTATTAAAGTCACAGGAACATGGGAATTAGGAAATTACCTAGAACAGTCTTTTTTGAGTCTTTAGCCTTAAAAAGCACCAGGAAGAAATAATTTGAAACAAAACAGGCTTTTTTTCACTCATTCATTTATTTGTTTTGAGCAGTCAATGAGAGTAGACCGTTAAAGAACACCAGCCAATGTGAACATAGTGTCACAGAACGCCAGCCAATGAGAGTGGAGCGTCAAAGAAAATCAGCCAATGAGAGTGGAAGGTCACAGAACATCAGCCAATGAGAATGCAGCATCACAGAACATCAACATAAAAGAGCACAGCGTCACAGAACACCAGCCAATGAGAGTGCAGTGTCACAGGACGCCAGCCAATGAGAGCGCAGCGTCACAGAATGCAAGCCAATGAGAGCGGCGCGTCACAGAACCTCAGCCAATGAGAGCGCAGCGTAAATGAACGCCAGCCAATGAGAGCGCAGCATCACAGAACGTCAGCCAATCAGACCGCAACGTCACAGAATGCCAGCCAATCAGAGCGCAGTGTCACAGAACACCAGCCAATCAAAGCACAACGTCACAGAATGCCAGCCAATCAGAGCGCAGTGTCACAGAACACCAGCCAATCACAGCGCAATGTCACAGAACACCAGCCAATGAGAGTGCAGTGTCACAGGACGCCAGCCAATGAGAGCGCAGCGTCACAGAATGCAAGCCAATGAGAGCGGCGCGTCACAGAACCTCAGCCAATGAGAGCGCAGCGTAAATGAACGCCAGCCAATGAGAGCGCAGCATCACAGAACGTCAGCCAATCAGACCGCAACGTCACAGAATGCCAGCCAATCAGAGCGCAGTGTCACAGAACACCAGCCAATCAAAGCACAACGTCACAGAATGCCAGCCAATCAGAGCGCAGTGTCACAGAACACCAGCCAATCAGAGCACAACGTCACAGAACGCAAGCCAATCAGAGCGCAGCGTCACAGGACGCCAGCCAATGAGAGCGCAGCATCACAGAATGCAAGCCAATGAGAGCGGAGCGTCACAGAACCTCAGCCAATGAGAGCGCAGCGTAAATGAACGCCAGCCAATGAGAGCGCAGCATCACAGAACGTCAGCCAATCAGACCGCAACGTCACAGAATGCCAGCCAATCAGAGCGCAGTGTCACAGAACACCAGCCAATCAGAGCACAACGTCACAGAACGCAAGCCAATCAGAGCGCAGCGTCACAGAACGCCACCAAATCAGAGCGCAGCTTTTTAAAACGCCAGCCAATGAGAGCGCAGCGTCAAAGAACGCCAGCCAAACAGAGCGCAACATCACAGAACGCCAGCCAATCAGAGCGCAGAGTCACTGAACACCAGCCAATCAGAGCGCAACGTCACAGAACACAAGCCAATCAGAGCGCAGCATCACAGAACATCAGCTAATGAGAGCACAGCGTCACAGAACGCCAGCCAATGAGAGCGCAGCTTTTTGAAACGCCAGTCAATCAGAGCGCAGCGTCACGGAACGCCAGCCAATGAGAGCACAGTGTCAAAGAACGCCAGCCAAACAGAGCACAGCGTCACAGAACGCCAGCCAATCAGAGCGCAGCGTCACAGAACGCCAGCCAATCAGAGCGGAGCGTCACAGAATGCCAGCCAATCAGAGCGGAGCGTCACAGAATGCCAGCCAATCAGAGCACAGCGACACAGAACGTCAGCCAATCAGAGCACAACGTCACAGAACGTCAGCCAATCAGAGCGCAGCATCACAGAACGCCAGCCAATCAGAGCGGAGCGTCACAGAACGCCAGCCAATGAGAGCGCAGCGTCACAGAACGTCAGCCAATCAGAGCACAGCTTTTTAAAACGCCAGCCAATCAGAGCGCAGCGTCACAGAATGCCAGCCAATCAGAGCGCAGGGTCACAGAACGCCAGCCAATGAGAGAGCAGCGTCACAGAACGCCAGCCAATGAGAGTGCAGCATCACAGAACGTCAGCCAATCAGAGCGCAGCATCACAGAACGCCAGCCAATCAGAGCGGAGCATCACAGAACACCAGCCAATGAGAGCGCAGCGTCACAGAACGCCAGCCAATGAGAGCGCAGCGTCACAGAACGTCAGCCAATCAGAGCGCAGTGTCACAGAACATCAGCCAATGAGAGCGCAGCGTCACAGAACGCCAGCCAATCAGAGCGCAGCTTTTTAAAACGCCAGCCAATCAGAGCGGAGGGTCACAGAACGCCAGCCAATCAGAGAGCAGCATAACAGAACGTCAGCCAATCAGAGCGCAATGTCACAGAACGCCAGCCAATCAGAGTGCAGCATCACAGAACGCCAGCCATTGAGGGCGCAGCGTCACAGAACGCCAGCCAATGAGAGCGCAGCATCACAGAACGCCAGCCAATCAGAGAGCAGCGTCACAGAACACCAGCCAATGAGAGCGCAGCGTCACAGAACGTCAGCCAATCAGAGCGTAGCATCACAGAACGTCATTCAATCAGTGTGCAGCGTCACAGAACGCCAGCCAGTCACAGCGCAGCGTTACAGAACGCCAGCCAATCAGAGCGCAGCGTCACAGAACGTCAGCCAATCAGAGCGCAGCGTCATAGAACGCCAGCCAATCAGAGCAGAGCGTCACAGAACGCCAGCCAATGAGAGCGCAGCGTCACAGAACGTCAGCCAATCAGAGCGCAGTGTCACAGAACGTCAGCCAATCAGAGCGCAGCGTCACAGAACGTCAGCCAATCAGAGCGCAGCGTCATAGAACGCCAGCCAATCAGAGCAGAGCGTCACAGAACGCCAGCCAATGAGAGCGCAGCGTCACAGAACGTCAGCCAATCAGAGCGCAGTGTCACAGAACATCAGCCAATGAGAGCGCAGCGTCACAGAACGCCAGCCAATCAGAGCGCAGCTTTTTAAAACGCCAGCCAATCAGAGCAGAGGGTCACAGAACGCCAGCCAATCAGGGTGCAGCATCACAGAACGCCAGCCATTGAGAGCGCAGCGTCACAGAACACCAGCCAATGAGAGCGCAGCGTCACAGAACGTCAGCCAATCAGAGCGCAGCATCACAGAACGTCATTCAATCAGTGTGCAGCGTCACAGAACGCCAGCCAGTCACAGCGCAGCGTTACAGAACGCCAGCCAATCAGATCGCAGCGTCACAGAACGTCAGCCAATGAGAGCGCAGCGTCACAGAACGTCAGCCAATCAGAGCGCAGCGTCACAGAACGTCAGCCAATCAGAGCGCAGCGTTACAGAACGCCAGCCAATCAGAGCGGAGCGTCACAGAACGCCAGCCAATCAGAGCGCAGCTTTTTAAAACGCCAGCCAATCAGAGCGGAGGGTCACAGAACACCAGCCAATCAGAGCGCAGCATAACAGAACGTCAGCCAATCAGAGCGCATTGTCACAGAACGCCAGCCAATCAGAGTGCAGCATCACAGAACGCCAGCCATTGAGAGCGCAGCGTCACAGAACGCCAGCCAATGAGAGCGCAGCATCACAGAACGCCAGCCAATCAGAGAGCAGCGTCACAGAACGCCAGCCAATGAGAGCGCAGCGTCACAGAACGTCAGCCAATCAGAGCGCAGCATCACAGAACGTCATTCAATCAGTGTGCAGCGTCACAGAACGCCAGCCAGTCACAGCGCAGCGTTACAGAACGCCAGCCAATCAGATCGCAGCGTCACAGAACGTCAGCCAATCAGAGCGCAGTGTCACAGAACGCCAGCCAATCAGAGCGGAGCGTCACAGAATGCCAGCCAATCAGAGCGCAGCTTTTTAAAACGCCAGCCAATCAGAGAGCAGCGTCACAGCGTTCTGTTTTTAAGATACAGGGTTTATATTCAGTTAAAGTGTTTCTAATGATCTAATAATTTTGCTTCCAAGCCAAAAATGAAATGACAGCTGATCTTTACCATCTAAAAAAGAGAGAGGACACTGAGAAGTATTTATGCCCATTTCAGCAGAGCTTATGCACTTCACAGGCAGTGACTTACAGCTTAGAGCCTGGTGGGTACGGAGGAACCCACTGTTGTCTGTCATGAATCTTTTTAAAAATACTCAGGGCCATTTTTACCAAAACACTTTTCCTTTCTTTAAAATGTAAAGTCAAAGCCAAGTCAAAGTGGGGAAGGGTGAACGAAAAATAGCTCCAGGTTGGTTGGCCAAAATGTCAACCGTTATTTCAGCAGTTGTGAAAAATCAGATATTGCACTGAAGGGTTATTTCTACCAGTTACAGGGAAGGATGTGGGTAAAAGAAATGTTTGGTGTGATAATGGAAAAACATACTGTATGATGAGAGGTTTTTAGATTTTGTTCTAATCTTAACTTTAGCCCTTTATCGGGCAAGTGACTATTTTTGGTAATTTCTGCAAACATTACAAGACAGTGACAGCAACAGTTACAGTGAGTCAACTGATAGAAAAATTCTGTGATACACGCTGAGACAAAAGACGGAGTCACTGGATTCTGGGATCAGAAGATTTTACTTGCAAGGAGTCAAGTACATACAGCGAGATGCAGCAGTTGACTGAGTAACAACAGGAGGTTTAAGATCTGATGAAAGAACATGAACGTTACAACCGTTGGACCAAGTGTACAAATATAATGACGTTGATCAACTTCACCATTGGCTTAGGTATTCAAAACACAGTGATGCATGGGTTCAGTGACCACATTTGTTCTCTTCTCCCACCTACACTATGGCCTGATCTCCTCAAGGGCAGCAGGCCGTTCTGGTCCCAAACTGGATGGAAAACAAGCAGATAGCAAAGAAATGGTAGACATATCCTGAGTGGATCTGTCTGGACATTCTTACAAAATATGTTATCATAACCCATCCATGACTCGTGCTCTGGACACCTGGTGTTTACAGGATATAGTCTAATAGCCTAATATTACATTTTTCTAACATCAACAATCTCAGGTCCAATGTGTTCTACAGGGTCTGTAAGGTCCACCTCTGCATGAACATTGAGTGTACCTGCTTTGTTAGGTACCATGAAGTAATGGTACTAATGTAAGGAATGATGTTCAAAGTGATAATGTGGATGTGGACAGGGGTCTGGATCAGCACTTATGTTGGTCTAATGTTCTAAAAATGAGGTTTTTTCACCTTACAAGTGTTCTCTTTGTATTTTTATATATAATTCTTGGATTTTTTTTTTTTTTTTTTTTTTTTGTCACTTATGGGTAAGGAACCAAATATGGTAACTTCACTGACTTTGCTTTTCTACTGTACATAACAAATACAGGGTGGGGAAGCAAAATTTACAATATTTTGAGGCAGGGATTGAAAGACAGTGTATGACCAATTAGTTTATTGAAAGTCATGAGAATTTATTTGCCACAAGAAAATGTACATAATAGAAAATGTTTTTATTCTATGTGTCCTCCTTCTTTCTCAATAACTGCCTTCACACGCTTCCTGAAACTTGTGCAAGTGTTCCTCAAATATTCGGGTGACAACTTCTCCCATTCTTCTTTAATAGTATCTTCCAGACTTTCTCGTAATAGTTTTGCTCATAGTCATTCTCTTCTTTCCATTATAAACAGTCTTTATGGACACTCCAACTATTTTTGAAATCTCCTTTGGTGTGACGAGTGCATTCAGCAAATCACACACTCTTTGACGTTTGCTTTCCTGATTACTCATATGGGCAAAAGTTTCTGAAAAGGTATGGATAATAGTGTTAGGTATGATTATGACATCAATATATGTTTGGTTTCAAAACAATTGACGTAGTGCCTGCTGAGAAAAAAAACACTAAATGTTCATTGTAAATTTTGCTTCCCCACCCTGTATATTTTTTAAACTTTCACAAAAGTAATACATTCTTATTACGTCCTCCATTAACACACTAAGATTGAAATTTTTGAACTTCTATGAGGGCCTTATATAGTCGCGGAAAAAATTATTAGACCACCATTGTTTTTTTGTTTTTTTTTCAATTTCTTATTCATGTTAATGCCTGGCACAACCAAAGGTACATTTGTTTGGACAAATATAATGATAACAACAAAAAATAGCTCAGAAGAGTTTAATTTAAGAGCTGATATCTAGTCATTACCTCCGCCAAGGAGGTTATGTTTTTGCCAGGGTTTGTCTGTCTGTCTATCTGTCTGTCCGTTAGTGTGCAACATAACTCAAAAAGTTATGGACAGATTTTGATGAAATTTTCAGGGTTTGTTGGAAATGGGATAAGGAAGAAATGATTAAATTTTGGTGGTGATCGGGGGTGGGGGGGCCCACGGGGGGGGCCATTGATCAGCCTTGGCGGAGGTCTGTGCTCTCCGAGTGCTTCTAGTTTTCCATGTTTTCTTGATAATAACCAAAATCACTTCAGTTCTTACATCAATATCTATGGCATTGTACTGACAAAAACAGTGCTTTTAGGCATTCCATGTTTTTTTTTTTCTGTCTGTTTTAGTCACATGATACACACAGGGGTTAGGCCTTAATTGCATAACCATTGTTTTGGATGACTGTTGATGGTCTAATAATTTTTTCCATGACTGTAAAGGGTTAAAGGTGTTTCTACAAAAAAAACTAGAAAAGCTCTTGGAGAGTGCAGGCCTCTGCCAAAGCAGATCAGCCCCACCCACCCACCCCCCCAATCACCACCAAAATGTAATCATTTGTTCCTTATGCCAGTATAAACATTTCCTGAAAAATTCATCCAAATCCATCCGTAATTTATCTCGCTAACAGACAAACAGACAAACCCCGATGAAAATATAACCTTAAAAAAATGAAAGCCTGGTTCCAACTAAGGAGCTATTCACTTGGACATATGAGTCATTTAAGACATCAGGAAATAGCTTCCATTAAATGACGTTAGTTTACATTTTTGTACATTGTGTTCTATGACAACTTACACATATGCACCTTGCTTTATTTATTTGGTGTAATCTCTGTGGAGTTTTTTGACAGAGAAATCCTTCAGGAAAAAAAAGGAGATTCATCTTCCTGTCGTGTCACAGCAATTGGTTTAGTCAGCGGGTTTAGGGCCTAAGAACACGCATCATAACAGTCTCTGAAATCGCTGTTCAACAGACAGATAGATGACAGGTGGAAAATTGGTTGCTGTGACGGAGACAGCTTTTCACCCACCCTTTGGTTCACGTCAAAAGCAGAATCATACGGCGGCACAATGACCTGTCTTGGCATTCTGAGCTGTCTGCTGCTGACTGCCAAGAGAGTTTTTTTTATACATTAGTTTAAAGGTGGGCTTTCATGCCTGAGGTGGCAATACCGGAATTAAAACTTAGAAGAAAAACTATTCAAATATTTCATGCTTTCTACAGTTTTATTCCATGTATAAACAATCTCTTTAATCCTCTTTTTAAACTGGCAGATGTTTGGATGTTCTTTTTGCTCCGCCTTCAATCTGTTGCATATTTTTACTACAAATATTGAAGCATAAAAACTTTTCCTTGTCGTTGTCACTTTTAAAGTTTGGAATTGAAGTCGTCCTCTTCATTCATAAACCCCTTTCCTTTCTGTGGATCATTTTGGAACATCTCCTCGTTGTCATTTGTGTTTTTTGCTTTAATTAATATCTGAGCTGTCTAAAATTTGACCAGATCTTTAACTGTGAAGAGTTTTGACTGTAATATTAATGGGTTTGTGTGTAACCTGTCCATCAATGACCCATTATATTTTCCTTTCCAGAATTATTATTGATGTATTGTAGTCATGTAGTTGTTGGCCCAAACCTCTGCGCCGTATTGTAGAAATGGAAGAACAAGTCAATGGTACAGAATAAGCTGTGATGTCTGACCCAGGACCTGCTTTGACCTGTTTAACTCTGTGATGCTTTTTTGATTCTTTGGTTTGTACATGTTTAATATGTGATTTCCAGCTGATGTGCTTGCTGATTGCTTTTCATAAATTTGATTTCACTAACTTCTTCAATGTTCTCCCCATCCATCTGAATCCCTGTTTGGAATTCCTTCCTGGAGTTCCCATAGAGCACAAATCTGGTTTTGTTCAGGTTTAGTGATCATTTATTTCTGTCGAACCACGCCTTTAGTTTACTCAATTCTGTGTGTATGTCGTGTGAAGATCTTCAAATCACTCCAGAACAAGAAATATTTGTGTCATCAGCAAATACCATCGACTTCTACACTTTATACACCCTGCATAGATCACTGATATAAATAAAGAATAAACCATTTTGGGCCCAATACTGACCCCTGGGGGACGCCACAAGTAACGTCTAAACATTCTGAACAGTGATCCCCCATCTTCACAGACTGTTTCCTGTCAGTTAAATCACTCCTAACCCAGTCCAGTGCTGTTCCCCTGATGTCATAACATTTTGTTTTAGTCAATAATATATCATGATTAATTGTCTCATAAGCTTTTTTGAGGTCAGTGAAAACTCCAACTGTGTGGTGTTTTTGATCTGTTGCAGTCGCTATTAAAATATATTTTCCCATGGGCCAAATTATCGCAATGCTATGGACTGTGGGCTGGACCCCTGGAGTATTACTCTGGATACTTGGATGTACAATTCACACATATTTCACATATTTTTAATAAGAAAATCAAAAGTAGAAAAGAAACACATCAGGAATACAGCGTTTGCATGCTGTACTCCTGAATATTTTAACTGTATTTCAAAAATTATGGAATAGAACAATCCTGTCTACATATATTTATATGTATGTGTGTGTGTGTGTGTGTGATATCAGTTCAGGTGTGTGTAAACAGTGAATGACACAGTCTATCGATGCATACTTCTAAGTGTGTTCTGTTATACGACTACCCCTGGCTTTTGAAAGTTTGGGATATAAATATTACATATAACCCTTTTAATGTGACTCAGGTGTCTAAGTATTTTAGTGTATGATTCATTTAAGCATGTAAACTGAACCAGTGTCTTATGTTTGTTTTGTTTTTTTGCTAAGTATATGACTGTACCATGAGGGTTTGGTGGTGATGAGTTGACTCAATCCTGACTCTAAGGTGACGTTATAGCTGACATGTCAACTATGTCAACATGTCAACTTGTGTACTGCCCAATTGGACCTGTTCTTTTACTTGTGTTGGGAAGGGGAGTGCCTCCATTGTGTGTTGTCCTGTTTTATGTAATTTTATTGGGGTGGCATATGGGGGTGCTGTTTATGAGTATGTGTTTCTGTGTATGTGCTTATGTGTTTATGACCCCTGCTGCACACCGAATTTCCTTTTCTAAGGATAAATAAAGTTGAAAGTTGAAGTTGAAGTTGAGTTGAAGTATGTAAAGGACTACAGTTTTCAAAATGTGGTGTCATGTTGATGTTGCTTTATATGTTTTGCTTTGTTCTCCTCATCTTTTAGGACTGGTGGTAATGTGTGATGCTTATTGCCACAGTGCTGTGGCAGCAGGGTGACAGGTTGCCAGTCTACACCGGATGGAAGGAGGGCACTGATTGACTCTGTGGTAATAGACAAATGAGAAAGTAGTCCCACAGTACTGTGGCAATAGCCACTTTGATAGTTTTTTTCTAAATCATAGTGAGAGAAAGTCATGATAACCACACATGCTTTTTTGTAGTGACTGAAAATATGCAGGAAATGCGACATTTTAAGGAGCACTAGTTACTTTAGACAGCATCAGGTCCATTAACTCTAGATGTTCCACTATTTTATGGTCAAGGTGTTTGATTTTATGTTGATATTTTTTAGTTAGCAGCAATAATAGCATGTTACACTGATACCGATCAGCTTACAGCATTGTGACCACTGACAGGGGAAGTGGTAATAACACTGATAATTTCATTGCTGGTTCATTGGTAGTTTTCACTGGTTTGGATATATTAGACAGCAAGTGAACATTTAGTCCTTGAAGCTGATGTGTTGGAAGCAGAAAAATTAGCATTAAGAGGAACTGAGTGCCTTTGATCAGGCCCACATTGTAACAGTGATGACTGGGCAGAGCATCTCACAACTGCCTTTTGTTTTTCATGTGATTAATTCCCAAATACATCCCCATCCCCTCTATGATGAGCTATGGCGGATGGGGAACAGCTTCAGCCATAGACTCTTTCATAGTCTCCAAATCGCTTTCATCTCGTTCATGTTTGGCATTTGGGTGCAATAAACACATTTGTCAATGGGTTCTTCAAATGTTGACCTTGACCTTCATGTCCAAGGTCAAATAGGGATTGGTGCATCAAATTTGGACAGCAAGCAGAAGCAGGAATGAATGTGCATGTTGAATGATCCACAAATGCAAATTCAGCACTTCACACACAGAAGTTCAGGGTTACAAAAGAAATTTCATGACAGATGCACATGCAAAACACATGACATATTTTTATTAATTGGTATCATTTAATTTGCAAGTTTCCAACCATTTGAATAAGTCATGAAAATCTCTTGCTAATACTAATGTGCATTTACGAATATTGGTGTGTGGTGTTTACAGATAATATGAGACATATCTCGGTCCATACATTGGTGTGGTAGTATTAGTTGAGTCAGCATTACAGATATTAATTTTGGAAAAAAGAAATCCTTCAGGGATTCATTTTTCAAATAAAATAACAGGCATTTTTCAGTTCTATTGACTAGCCTGGTAAAATTCCACAGATGGATAATGTGTAGAGGAGAGAGGACCACTCCTGGGAAATTATCTCAGCTGTTACTGACATCTATGGAGCACATGGTTGTCAGAGGCTGCAGATTTGTAGTCTGGGACTTGCAGACGTATGGTGTGATAAGCAATTCATAACAGGCCCATAATGATGCAGATCAATCTCACATTCATTAATGTCAATGTTCAGGTGTCAGCCTATATTGAATTCTACATAAGTGCAAGAATGACATCTAGTGTATATTATGTGAACTACAGGGGAAGCCGATCCTGACTGGCCGCATTCCGTTACTTTAATTATTTATTTATTTCAAGGCCTTAGCAGTGCTCTCTTTTCTTTAGGGAATTGCCATGAAGTATATTTCTTATTTTTGTTGTAGTTGAAAAATTAAATGATCCTGTATGCAAACTCGGCGTTGTTTTTGTAGCCGTCTGATGAGGAGAAGAGGAGGAGAAGAGGAGGAGAAGAGGAGGAGAAGAGGAGGAGAAGAGGAGGAGAAGCTGTAACCGGACGCAGCCCTTCAGCTCCAAGTTGTTGTGCCGAATTCTGCCCCCTGCCGAAAACTGCCTCCCCAGCCCAGGGTGATGTAGTATCTGTTTTTATTGTTATATATTTTGTGTGTTTTCTATTTAAAATTTAACATTTTAAAGTTTTATATACCTTACAGTTTGCACATTATTTAATATTAAACAGATTAAAAAAAACAAACAAACAAACAAAAAAACGTAACTGTAGTATCTTACAATATCATTAATTAATTGCTACATAGCTTCGATGGTGCTCAGAGTTTGAACAATTCACAATTAATTTCATACCCTACAGTCAAAAAAAGAGAAAAATTAACTGTGAAAATTAACTAAAGTGAATTTGGTGCACATTGTCCTCTTCATGGCTGACTTAGGAAGAGGGAGCAGTTTTCGGCACAACACAGGTCACATGCTAGTCGAGCTGGATCAGCTGACATCACGCAGCTTCTCCTTTTGATGCTCTTCAGGCTTCCCTCCTCCATCGACCGATAGAGAAAACAGTAATATTCCCTTTCCGTAACCTTACTGGCGTCAAATTTTAGATTTGAGCCAAAGAACCCTTGCTAATCTAGCAGGAAAACCACCAGATAGATGCTACTAGAGTGGATGATGAACGGACACGCCATTCTTTATACGGGGGTCACTTTGGCCTTCTGGAGTACCATACTAATCGTCGGTAAGATTATACTTCACCTCAACAGCAGCCAGAATATGGGTGTTTATGAATGAAATGCTCTGTATCTATACAGACCTGTAGTGACAGTGTAAAACCGGTTAGTTTCTGCTACATGTGAATTTGACTGTTGTACTCGGGATCTGGCTAATTGTCAGTACGATAGCTAGCAGCTAGTTTCCGTCTTGTTTTAAGCTAATGTTTGTCAATTAATTCATATATAGGAGCTGATGATATTCTAGAATATGACAAATAACCATTTCAAAGCCCCTTTTTCGGTCTGTTGCTTGAAGACTGTCGTATAATATAAGAAAATCAAGTTATAATCGAGCCCAATTAGCCCCTGGTTAGCATTAAGCTAACGTCTTATAGCATCTAGCTAACCACTTGCAGACAGTTGAGTAATGTTAATGACTTGTTAATAATATTGGTCTTTAGCAGACCTAAGTGTTGGGGGTGTGATATATTATTTGCAGGGAATATTTTTAAATGGTATAGTATTTAAAATTGTAAAGTTAATGTTAGCCCCTTTAGCGTTAAGCTGCAAGATATAATCGAAACCTTCACAACAGGAACTACACTAGCACTTCTCACATGAGAGTGAGCTATCACACATCACCTGCAACTTCTCCCCCTGTCTTTATCACAGTAATGTTACCTCTTTTCATATTCATATTTTGTGCATTTGCTCTGCTTCATGCAATGGAGGCAGGATATGACAGTAAACCATATGTGATGAATATTTGTTGAAACATGTTTGAGCAGTTATTGATTTTTTTTTTTTTTTTTTTAAATATTGTACTTCATCACCTTTAGATCTACTTGCCCTTACTTTAAACATTCTCAAAATCAGATTGTTTAACACATAATAATATAAAGAATAAAGAATGCACAAGGAAGCTGGTTTGGTGAATTTCTGAATTATTTGACAAAAAATCATTAGATTTCAGTGGAATTGTCTCCGTCTTTTCTTTCTTCCAGCCACTGGATGAAAAATCTCAAACATGTTTAATCAGACATGTATCATCTTTGTCTATATTATTGTTCTTTAATTGAGTGTATGTGTCCTGTCCTCCTCTCATCCAATCTGATTTATAGACATATCGTTCAATACCGACAGCTCTGATCTAAGTAATGTTTTTCTTCCTGCAGGTATTTGCTATACAATTTTTGACCTTGGATTCCGATTTGATGTGGCATGGTAAGTACCAGTGGCACAGTGCTACCTATGAGTTATTTTCATGTTGAAATCTAGGGCTGTTTAAGAGTTGCATAGCACTGTATCAGCATAACTGTAAAACCATCACAAAAGACCGACTTTCCCTGAATTGCACAACTACAATACTACTGCTACAGTGTTACACCATAAATAATTTTGTTTTATTTTCAGTCTGCCTGATATGGGACAAGCTTGATATTAAGAACTAACTTACAGTAGTTTTTGTGGTAGATTCAGAGCTTTTTATATTATTTTATGTGATGTGGTAAAACAAATTTCTTTTCACATGACAAGTCGAATCAAAAGTCAATTCCAGGTATTTTTTATTACACTGTAAGTAGTGCAAGTACTGCAGTTCAAGTTAAGGCAGCTTCCGTGCCAATATTTTTATGCCAGCCTGTCTCATGGAAGAGGCTTTATTATGCACTACTGATATGACTGACTGAGTGTTTTAGTGTGACTTAACTGATGCCCTGAATGTATAATAGAGAGCTGCATTTTTAGATTTTTTTTTCCCTTTCAAAACTGCACACAAAGACATCACATAAGCTCAATCCAAATTTAAGAAAGAGAAATACTTCTTCGGGACATTGTGGACTGAAAAGCATTGTGGTTAAACATTTTCAAACAAAAATTGATGTAACA
Source organism: Sphaeramia orbicularis (assembly GCF_902148855.1). Lineage (NCBI taxonomy): Eukaryota > Metazoa > Chordata > Actinopteri > Kurtiformes > Apogonidae > Sphaeramia > Sphaeramia orbicularis. The sequence continues at coordinate 29,248,643 of NC_043973.1, forward strand.
TGTGGCATATAAGGATCATAATGCTTGTGCACATTACTTCATTTAGTGTGTTTTCTGCAGTCCATCATTTGTAACTCTTTGTCCACAGGTTTCTGACAGAGACCTCTCCTTTCATGTGGGCCAACCTTGGCATTGGTCTGGCCATATCCCTGTCTGTGGTTGGGGCAGCCTGGTGAGTCTTTAGACAAGGACTGTGACTTAAATGTACACACGACTGGGCTCTAAGAAAGAATTTCCTCTTTCCATGAACATCCAAAAGGCTTAAATGTGGAACTGGAAACTAATACGGTATCGCTCAAGAGTATTTTTATGTTACAGGGAGAACACAGCTTAACAATAACATGTGGGGTGTGTGTGGGTCAAAATATATAAGTTGTGCTTACACAAGATGTAGCTTACACCTTTCAAGAGAAGAAAGAGAAGAGTTAATAACACTGGTATACAATATTTTAGAAATGATCTGCCTCTGAGATTAAATGTGCTAATGCTTACATACCTTAAGATGAATTGGAAAACAAGTGACAAAAGTGCTGGTTAGCTGATGTTGTCAATGTTTATGATAAAGTTTTGTTACACATATATTGGTTTATGTATATTTATGGAATAGATTTATAAATCTTCCACTAGAAAGAACCTGAATAGTGAATGTATTGTAACTTGTCGACTGTTTTGAAGTAGATCTGGTAGCTCTGAGACAAACATTCCTTTTCAGTAAAACCCATTCTCATTAATTATCAGAATTTCACATGTAGATAAAAAAGTCTATCTTGGAAATAGAAGCTAATCAGCATTTTTTACTTTATTTTTCTTTATTAGTGACTCACACTTGCTAAAGTTTCACTCCATTTATTCTGTAGGCATTTTACTTGTAGACCAGTGAAATCTTAGTTTTCTTTTCCCCTCTAATATATTTGTTAGGGCTCCAGTGGTCTGAGATTTTCATGGTATAACAATGGTATACAGTATTACACACTTAATATTGTTTGTATTAGTGATACTTAAAAGAATGAAAGTAAAATGGTTGAGTAGATGTGTTTCTATGATTGATACTTTAATCAAATTTTAATAGAGGTATGTAAAAAGCCTCCTATTTGAACAGGGTTTATGTGGGTCATTAAAAAGCATTAAAAGTCAATAATTAGATTTTCGGAAAATTAAGGCCTTAAATGGCATTAAAAGCATTAAATTCGATGTCCAGAGACATTAAAAAATTAAATACACTTGATGAAAAAAAAAAACATTGTTATTTACGATTTATTTTGATTATATAAACATTGATTGGAATTGATTGATTGGAAGTATAGTGTGATGATTAACAGGTGGAACCCCTTAACTGGCTATTGTTTATGGCTGATACACAAAGTCACAACTAGAGGTGGGTGATATATATCGCCTACGATAATATCGTAAATGTTGATTTGATGATGTGCAATTTTCCATTATTGAGTATTCATACTTTCTCGAAAAGAAAACAAACGGACGGTGCATAGATGGTAAAGGAGAGGCACATGAAAGTCCTCATTGGCCGAATGCGTGCCTCAGAAGCCAATCAGCGGACAGGATTCAGTCTCATGGTCACTCGGTGGCACCCAAAACAAAACATCGTCTCACATGTAGGAAGTATGCAGGCGTCTCCGTCTCAGCGGATGATTTCATAGCAGACGTGGGTCCACATCACTAGTCTGGAAATGGTTTAGTTTTAAGAAGACGGAAGCCGGGAGTCGGACGTTGAAAGCATGTTAGATTTCCTTTCACCCCAGCATTAGTTACATTAGTTGTGGACTGCACACCCACATATATAACTACAGCCTCTAGCTCACATACATGTACCCCCCCATGTTTTGCAGAAGATGTATGAAGCACTTTAAAAACAAACAAGAGCTGTTGTTCTGAAATGCTGTGTCTATTCATAGATGTCCTGTTAAGCAAGTAGAGTTATACAGCATTTTTTGTAAAAAAAAAAAAAAAAAAAGAAAAAGAAACAAATTCACATTTAAAGGATATCGTCAGATTATCGTTATCAGGAAACTAAAAAAAAAAAAAAAATTGACATATTTTTTTTGCCTATATCACTCAGCCCTAGTCAAAACACTGGATGCTTGAAATGCAATGTGCTGTGAGCGTGCTCATGCCATGCCAAAAGAGCACAGGGAATATTAGCAAACGTCGGAAAAATGGGAAAATGCAAGTTTCAGCAGAAGTGGTTGGAGGAGGAACTATTCAGAACCTGGTTAAAGCCTGTCAGCGGTAAACCGTCATAAAACTATATATAAAACTGTATCTGCAGTTGGACGTGGGCATTAAGTTTGTTTAAAGTGCCATTAAAAAGCATTCAGTTACATTTGCTGATACCTGCAGAAACCCTGTTGAAAATAGACATAGTCGTTAAGTGTGTTATACATCTTTCTAAAGGAAAGCAAAAAAAAAAATGAGCAGAAGATCTGGAAAAAGCAATCTCTCTTGAACAAATACAACAAACCTTAAGCTTGATTTGATAACCGTCAGTTTATCCAGTACCGTGGTGCAACTTGAAATGGTGGAAAGTTGAATCTCTATATCCAATCATTCCCTGTAGATGTAAAGATGATGTGACGGTTGTTGTTAATGTTTTCCAGGGGGATCTACATCACAGGCTCAAGCATCATTGGTGGTGGTGTCAAGGCTCCACGAATCAAAACCAAGAATTTGGTCAGGTAGGTTTATTCCTGATCAAAACCTGTCCAGCTCTGTCAGAACCCTGACACAGTCTATTAATAATGTGATGACATGAGCACCTCTGAATACTTAAATGTTCATAGCATCACTGTGTAGTAACAACGTGGAACAGGCTACCCATTTAGCTGTATCTCCTCTCACTTTCCCTCTTTTTTTTTTTTTTTTGTTTGCCTTTAGCATCATCTTCTGTGAAGCTGTAGCAATTTATGGAATCATTATGGCGATTGTCATTAGCAACATGGCTGAGGTAAGCATTTTCATTGATGTGTTAAAGGGATGAAAAAAAAAAGACAGTTTTTCTGGTGTATCTTTGTTGTTGAAGCAGGTAAAAGGAAGTTCAGAGGTAAAAAGGGTACAGGGAACAGCGCTTTGAAACTTGAGTCACTTGGGATGGAAGGAATATGTGATTTAGACAGTGACGCATGGATGGTTGATGGTTCTAAAAATAATCTCTTTCATCCTGTAGAGCTTCAGTGGAACAACCCCTGAGACCATCGGGGCAAGGAACTACCAAGCTGGTAAGTGGCAGACATAAAACTGACTGATGAACAAAAGTGAAAAACATTAAAAACATAAAACAGGACTTGGTATTTACAGAACAGCTCAGAAAGTTCAGCACTCAGGTAGGATTTTAGAAGCAGAAAAGGGCTGACAGCTTCTAACAGTGTTTAGTTAAATTATAAGTGCTGAATCTGACTACATGGTACAGTGACAACATTTACATCCATGTCATTATTCTGCTATTGTTCTGAATCTAACTGTACATTTTTTTTTTGATGTGTTGAATTAAGCTGAATTATTCAGATTGTAGCATTTTATCAGATATTGTGGGATATTCAGTGTTATTCAGGTTTCAGGGGCGTTTTTTTAGATATGAATTCAACACATTCAGAATATGCTTGCTAAATATTTTTCTTGTAATTGCATATTTTCAGCACGCAACCTCATGCCTGTTTACACTCAACTCTGAGCCTTGATCATATACGGGGTTCCCGAGGGGTCTTAAAGGAGTCATATTTTTCTAAACCCACTTTTATTAGTCTTTGGTACATTTATTTGTGTATTTGGACCCTAATTGTTCCAAAAGTTTGAATTTGAACCCTCCAGATGCTGCAAAGCTATCTTTATATTCATTTTGACAAAAATGGAGTGGATTTCTACAACTCGTTTCAATTCTTTCTTAATTTGTTATATTTTAAGTAGTTACGTCACGACATTTGCACGTATAAGGTCAAGACTTCTGATGAACATTTCTCAGAGTACAACATAATTGTCAGCAGCAGCGGTTGTTGTAAAAACTGAAAATATGTCCAAACTTCAAGCCAATTACCTAGAATGTTCAGTTGTTGGTTGATTGGGACAGAGCAGCACAGCCAACAACCTGGAGGGGGTGGGGCATGAAATGGCTCATTTGCATTTAAAGGGCCAGCACTCAAAATAATCTTTCTGGTGTCATTGCTCAGAAATATGGTTGAAGATGGACCTGTGGAGTTGAATTAATGAAGAATTCAGACCCAAGCAGAGCATTTACAGTTTATGTAGACCACAGAGAAATGTTTTAAAATGCAGAATTCTGTTTAAAAAAGCAAAATATCACTCCTTTAAAAGTCTTGAACTTACAAATCTGCATTTAACACCTTCAAATAGTCTTTAAAAGGTATGAAATTTGATGTGGTAGGTCTGAAGTTATGTTGCCATAAACTTGTTGGCTGTATTGTGTTTAAATGTGTCTGTTTAATGTCCAAGCTGCAAAGAAAGTAACGTTAGTCGACTCAGTTCCACCAGTTCCAACACGATAATTTATGCTGAAATTAAGAACCAAGTATTGATAACTTTGCAGCCCCTGGTGAGAAATGACTCAAGGCATTTGAGTCAATAATTACACTTTCCTAAATTGTTGGAGTCACAAATTTTTGCCAGTCTGGCCATGAAATAAGCTGTGAAATAGATATTAAATTCTGTGTTCTAAGTAGTCTTAAAAAGTCTTGAATTTAACTTGTAGAAACCTGTAGGGACCCTGATATAGAATTTATAGAATTGTGGTCCGAAGGAGAAATACACATACATTGAAGCATCTTAAAAGACTTTGATATCAATAGGTTTTTACGTGCATGAATGTCATGGTAATCGCTATGCTAGGCTTTACAAGAGGGTGGTTAAAAGAATAAAGACGGGCTACACAGTTGAGTTTACCATCGGTACGTCAGGCTGTGTTGTTACATTTATTAAACAAAATAAGAATAGTGATGGAATATTCCTTCTAAGTAAACACCTTTGAAAGAATATTGCCAAAATCTGGATCATTATTAATCATGTTAGAAACAGTGACAGAATTCTGGATAGATGGTGTGTATTTTAAGTTGTTACAAACAGTAATGAAACTATTAGTATTGGGTTGATGTTACTGTGTTTATACCTAGTGATGGATATTATTATGATTTGAACAGTGCTACTGCTCTTATTGATCTGTTATTGTGTTCTTATTAGTTCTTTTTGTTAGATGCGGGCTATGGCTCAGAACTAATTGCTTTATTTTCACATACATTGTCTATATAATTAATATTCTTTGTTAGGAAAGTGCAATAGCATTGTTTTGAACTACCCTCTGTCCTAGACTCCGATTTTGTTCTGATGGTAATAGTAAATCTATTTGCTTATTTTCTCCAGTTCTGTTTGAAAAGCCAATAATGCCCAGGCTTTACAATACACAGGGGTTTGATTATTTAGCCTCAGGGTCTGTTTAATACTGGGTTTCCATTCCCACCCATACCTTTACATGTAGGAACGTTTGATTTGGTGTCAAGAAGCAGATGCATATATCAAACAAACATGAGAGTAATTAATGCAATAAAATACGATTAACCCTTTCATGCATAGTGGTCACTACGGTGGATGGTTATTCTACAGCTGTTCTTTTGTATATTCATGGGTTTTGTTGTTGTAGTTCCATATCAGCCAACACAGTGGACTCTTATACACCATCTCATACTCTGCAATTCATACCATTACTGTAACTTTGCTGTTCTTGATAAACCTGACCTGCACTAACATGTTTGAGTATTTTTTTTTTTTTTTGGCATATTATCTTCATGAAGTGAGTAAAAACTAGTAGGGATACAACGTTACAGGTTATCCACGGTTCAGTGCGTATTGTGGTCCTTGAGTCACGGTTCAAGGTTCGTTACAGCTTGGACGTAGAACCCGGCTGGAGCCTGGCTGTGCACCGAAACATAACTAGGAGCCGATGGGGAGCCTTAAGGCTCATTTATGTTTCTTTCTGTACGTAAATAGGTGTGTCCATTTCTAACATTGTCATGTGTCACTGCCTTCACACTTCCATGCATTTTGTACCCTGGAATGAGTGTTTATCAATCAATCCACCAGAGGGTGACGCTCCTAATTAACATACTGGCTGAATGCCATGAAGAAGAGTGAAGTTTCATGAGAAGAAGATGAAGAAGAAAGTCAATGATAACAAACAACGACAGAGGAGGTTTTACTAATGTGGATACTGATGTTAATATTGAGAAGGGTAGTTGGAAGTAGAAGGGCTGTACTCCGCATCCAGCTCGGGCCGGGGTCTCCTGTGTGCAGCTGGGACAGGGTCTCACTGCATCCAGCTCTGCCACGTAATGCTCTGGCCATCTCTGCGTCTGGCTCCAACCAATGACAGTAGAATTCCATAAGTCAGCCATCTTGCAAAGCGCTAATATAAACGTGATTTGTCCGGAAATGTCATTTGAAAATGACAAATGAGCCGTACCACAGTACATGCTCGCACCCCATGAGGGGCATACTGAACGATACTATGATACAACATGTACTGTTGCACCCTTATATACTATTAGAGTATGTTAAAATTAGTGAAAACATCAGATTAGCTGCATTAAAAATGCATAATTCCATTTAAAAACAGGAAGAGTCTTTGAGTACTTAGAAAAGCGCTATATAAAACCAATGTTTTGTTATTGTTATTAAAAAGCTAAATATCACTCCTTTAAATAAAAATAGCATTAAACACGGATTGCCATATAAAAGGGAACTTGATCTATGTTTTCCTCCATAATTCCTGGCTATTCTGTGTCTCTGACTCATTTGATTTCTCTCCTACTAGGTTACTCCATGTTTGGAGCCGGTCTGACTGTGGGCTTTTCCAACCTCTTCTGTGGCATCTGTGTGGGCATTGTGGGCAGTGGAGCAGCGCTGGCAGACGCCCAGAACGCCAGCCTCTTTGTGAAGATCCTCATTGTGGAAATCTTTGGCAGTGCAATCGGCCTGTTCGGAGTCATTGTAGCCATTCTGCAGGTGAACAGAGCACATTCTTTAAAGTCATTACTGTTGTTTTCCATGTTGAAGCCTTAATAGACATGTGTTGTGGAGTAATCCTGTAATAACTACTGCCTGTTTTTTCCCCCTCAGACATCAAAAGTAAAGATGGGAGACTAAAAGATGCATCGCAAGCAGAGAAGATACAATAGACCCTGCTGGAAAATAAGATGGATTATTGTGTAAATACATCGTAAATTATTTAAATGTCTCTATTTGCCTGAGATTGTTTTTAACTAACATTCACACAAGAGTG